>NW_019957650.1:287076-300998 GCF_002910315.2 Salvelinus sp. IW2-2015 | reverse complement strand
AAGGAACCCAAATCCCAATCTAGTTTGATACCAATGAGCTACTTTTGACAGTTGCATACGTTCCACGTTACTTTTCCTAATCAGTTTTGATAAATGTCTTGCATTCACATCAAATGTGCTGTATTGTGCTGAGCGGAGAAATGAACATAATCTTGCATCATCGTCTCACTATTCACCTTTGACTCATGAGACCCCCCCACAAACACCCTTTCATTGAGCTGTTCCCTCCTCGTGACATAGACATCCTCTGATTTCCCATATATGTGCCATTTTTCCCTCTCTCATTCTTCTTTGCACCCTTCCACTCCTCCAAGACCTCCTTCTGGTAACAGACTGTTTTTCAAATTCCACAATAGTTCTCATTCCTCTTCGTTTCCTCCCCCTCTGTCTGTAGTTCCTGTTCGCTCAATACCATGTGCAATAACAGCTATTGCTCATGATTTTCGCAAAAAAGCAAACTCAAGGGAATAAAAAAAAACATCAGACAAAAGCTTTGGGCCCGAGAATTGAACGATCGCTGCTTAACCTTTTTCAGGCTCAAGGCGTAAATCAAGTTCAGAGTTTACACGTATAAGTTATATCACTTACATTCTCCCGGTCAGTCTCTGTCGATGGCTTTCCTGTCACTTTGTCCTCAGAGATGGACTAGACAGATGACAGAAGAAGCAGAAAAAAAGCATGCTACCTCAACCAGTACCCTCCAGAGACAATGATGGGGACCATGGAATGCATGAAGAAAAATGTATGTATCTTCAAGACATTAGACCTACAGAGGTCAAGACTTGTAGATAGGCAAATTCATGGCGATATAAAAAACAAAATTAACCGCGGTGATATAGAAGGATTATGAATCATCTTACAATACTATGATTTTTCTCCGTTGTAAAAGCTATATTTTAATATGTCTTTTAAAGCATGTGTACTTTACCTCTTAATGGTGACAGCGATTCACTATTAGCCGACCGGAATGACCGGGAAGAGTGACATAGCTGCCAGCTGTAGTTCCCCTGCGTCTGTATACTCCTGCAACAGGGAAGTGGAACGGAGGCAGAGCTGGATTGAGACTCTGCTGGCTGTAGTTTTCAGTCCTTGTTGGACCCAAGAGCATAGTCCAAGACTAGAAGAGCTCCAGGATACTGTTGCTGAATGGAGGCACGGTTGAAAAGCTGTGCCCCTGTCCACCTCTGGCCCCTGAGGTTGCCCAAAACCATCCTCCCTTTGAGGACTGAGAGTTAATGTTGGCTGTAGCAGACCACTGGTAAGGAAGTAAAACGCAATATTAAAGTCATGTGATTATTCACACTCATTCACACCTTTTAACTGAAAATTGTGTTTGATGGACTAGTAATCAGTCTCTTGTCTCTATCAGGCTCTTGAATCTTAAATATATACATTAAGCTCCAAAAGTTTTGGACACTACAAATGTTTCGTTTGCTCTTGCTCCACCACTGAATTTATTGATACAATGAATATGAGGTTAAGTGCCAGACCGTCGCTTAATCTGAGTATTTTCATCCATATCTGGTGAACCGTTTTAGAAATTACAGCACTTTTTGACTTATAGGCCCAAAAGGTATTGGGACAATTTCACGTCATGGTCTAGCTAAAGTAGGCAAAAAACGTTAGTATTTGGTTCGAGTCATAAGCATGCCAATGACTACATCAAGCCTGTGACTCTACACATTATGTGATGCACTTTGCTGTTTGTTTGGTTAGTGTTTTAGATTATCTTGTGCCCAAATAGAAACTGAATGATAAAAAACTTGGATTGTTCATTGGATGGTTACTTTATTTTAAAAAAGAAATAATATGGTTCTAAAAGACACTTCTAAACATTAATGTTCTACCTATGATTATGGATAATCCTGAATCAAATCGTGAATAATGATGAGTGAGAAAAGCTTCACACCGACCCAAACCGGCTGCGGCGCCTCCATCGTGCGCCAAATGGATTTTGTCCCCCTACACCAAAACGCGATCACCGAAAGCAGGTTAAACATTTAACAATTTACATTTAAGTCATTTAGCAGACGCTCTATCCAGAGCGAAATATCAAAACCTCTGAAACCAATATTTAATTCGGGACAGGTCGAAAAGCATGAAACATTTAGACAAATGTAGTGAGCTAGCTTGCAGTTGCTTGCCTAACTTGTTCCTATATTAGCTAGCTTGCTGTTGACTAGCTGAATTTGTCTGGGAATGAAACGTTGAGCTGTTGATTTTACCTGAAAGCACAAGGTCCTCTAATCGACAATGAATCCACCACATTAAAAAACAGTCAACCGAATGGTCTCAGTCATCTCTCCTCACTTCCAGGCTTTTTCTTTACTTTGGCCTGTATATGCGGCGATTGGACATCTAAACTTTCATAGAATACCACCACGACCGAACGAAACGCAGTTGTCGTTCAATCGCCGCGTGGGTATACCAAAGAGGAGATTGGCACGTGGGTAATCGCTTCTATAAACCAATGAGGAGTATGGGAGAGCAGGGCTGCACCCAGCGATCTAGCAATCACAAATTAGAAACGACTTCTGATTTTAGAGCTTACAACGCAGACGCTCGTTGGCACGCGCGAGCAGCGTGGTGTGCAATAGTGAATACATGTATGTTTAAATTTATTTTGCAATGCTCGCGCACAACGATGTTGACAGTGTATCAGCATGGTTAGACGCACAAATTTTCATACCCCACAAAGAATATCTGAAACAACCAAACAAACAGCAAAATATCCAAAACAAGTGTGTAGAAGTCACAATAGTTGAGGTAATCATTGCGTGCCGTCGAATAGGACCAAAACTAATGCTTTTGATTTACTTTGATACACATACTGTATAATTACAACTTGTGTCCAAATACTTGGTGGACTAGATACAAAAATGTCGCTGTAATTTCTAAAGGTTCGCCCAGATAAAGAAATGAACATACCTTCACAATTAAAGCTGACTGTCTCACTTTGACCTCAGTTCATCTGGTATCATTTCAAATCTAAACCGCTGGAGTACAGAGCCCAAAACACAAATATTGTCCACGGCCCTAATACTTTTGCGAGCTCACTGGAGATTAGCAACACTTATTTCCCAACTACCACCGCACCTTTAGTAACGTTGCGTAAGGGGAGCTGATGGCTGGCTTTGAGAGGGTTCTGTAGAGACAGCGGCTAAACTGCCCTGGTGAACGCATCCATCTTAAACTTTGTTAAGAGTAAGCCCTGGGCTGTGAGGATCCAATGGTCACATGCATGACAGAGTCTCCATTCAAGATAGAAAGATGAACTCCACAGCATACAAGAGATACGGGAAGAAGAGTGCAGGTGAGTTGGACATTTCCTCTCCAATGCAAGAAGCAGAATCAGGAAGGTCTGTGGAGAGTGAAAGGCTCTGCCAAGACAACACCTATTGGTCAAAGACATCTAGTTTAATAGCAACCGAGTAATCACAAACCTATCTGTGTTTTAAATCTGTATTAGTACTGCTACTGCTCTGCTCTAGGCTGCCCTCATACTGGTCCACATAGACACCAAAGTCTGGCAAGATGGCAGTCAGAGATGGTGCCTCGCTTCGAGTCCTTAGGAAACTATGCAGTATTTCGTTTTTTAATGATTTTTTAGGTTATTATTACATTGTTAGCCCAGAAAATCACAATGTTATTACATGCCACGCCGGAATAACGTTATTGGAATTAAGGGTGAAGCAACTTACATCCGAAGCGGATCATTTTCTTGGACCATCCCACCGAGACAATTGATTCTAATCCCAGAGGCCAAACCCAAAAACAACGTCTCCGCAGGAGAGGTTAGACGGAGCGCCTCCTGGTCAGACTTCGAAGGCATTGCCCAACACCAGCCCACCCGGTTCCAGCATGTATCACTCAACCAATGTCCAGTCTCCCTACGACAACAAGGACGAAATTAGGCAAAGAGTTGCCTTCCAGAGAGACATCAGAGATTTAAAGCATTGGCTCTCTCGGAGAGAGAAACTGCTCTCTCGGGAGTGTCCGAGTCGTACAGCCACCGTTTCTTCATGCGTTCCGTGCTGACAGAAAAAACATATCTCTGCTAAAGAAGAAGCGGGGGGTGAATGCTTCATCCATAAACGACTCATGGTGTAATCATAACAACATACAGGAACTCAAGTCATATTGTTACCTGACCTAGAATTTCTACAATCAAATGCCAACCACATTATCCTCCCAAGAGATTTCTCTTCGCATTATTAGTCACAAGCCGTGGTATGTCCCCCCAAGTCAGATACCTCGACGCCTCAAGGAACTTCACTGACTCTATGTTAAACTGAACCATAAAATCCTGAGGCTCCATTTATTGTAGCTGGGATTTTTAACAACGGCTACCTAAATGTCTACCAGACACCCCTGAAATTAGCCATCCGCGCGGGACAATACACTGGATCATTTAGCTATTCCAAACTTCCAACGAATGCACACAAGGCCCTCCCCGCCCTCCCTTCGCAAACATCCGACCGCACGACTCCATCTTGCTCCTACCGTCTTATTAAGACAGAAATTCAAAACAGATGTACCCGGACTTAGACACCATTCAACGCTGGTCTGACCA
Organism: Salvelinus sp. IW2-2015; assembly: GCF_002910315.2. NCBI lineage: Eukaryota > Metazoa > Chordata > Actinopteri > Salmoniformes > Salmonidae > Salvelinus > Salvelinus sp. IW2-2015. Next base: position 296,425 of record NW_019957650.1, on the reverse strand, counting down.
ATCGAATCCACGCTTCAAAATGTTTTGATCCCGCCGACTGGAAATGTTCCGGAAAGCCTCTGAAAGTTAACATTATTTGTAAGCTAACTCGTGAGTAGTTTATAAGAAAGTGCATTGAAGATGTTGTACCCACTTTGACGATCAAACCTACCCTAACCAGGAAACCATGGATAGATGTGGCAGTTGCGCAAAAACTGGAAGTGAGAAACCACCGCATTCAACCATGTGAAAATGTAAGGGGAAAATATGGCGACTACAAAACAGTGTAGTTATTTCCTCCGCAATGCAATTCAAAACAAGCGAAAATGTCAAGATAGGGGACAAAGTGTAGTCACAATTAACGCTCAGACACAAGACCTATGTGGGGAGGGACAGAGTCTAACAGGCAACTGTTTACGGAACTACAAAAACTTTCTTCCAGATAAACTAAACACCTTCTTTGCACCGCTTTGAGGAGAATACAGTGCCACCGAACACGGCCGCTACCCAAGAAGCGGCCCCCCCTCTCCTTCTCTGTTGGCCACGTGAGTAATCACATTAAAGTGTTAACCCTCGCAAGGCTGCTTGCCCAGACGGCATCCCAGCCGCGTCCTCAGAGCATGCGCAGTCTGCTGTCCCACATGCTTCAAGAAGGCCACCATTTTCCTCTTACCGAAGAAACAAAGATAACTGAACTAAATGACTATTGCCCCCGAGCACTCCCACTTCTGTCATCATGAAGTGCTTTGACAGAACTAGTCAAAGATCAATCACCTCCACCTTACCTGCCACCCACTTCAGTTTGCATTATCGCCCCAACAGGTCCACAGATGATGTGTCGCCAATCACACTGCACACGCCCTATCCCATGCATGGACAAAAGCCAAATACCGTATATAGGAATGATGATTCACTGAACTACAGCTGCAAAAGCATGTCAACACCATAGTACCCTCGCATGTTCATTATAGGGCTTAAGCTTGATAACAAAACAATGACGAGACAGCCTACAGGAGGATAAAGGCACTCGAAGTTGTGGATAGTCAGGAAAAACTAACCTCTCACTCAATGTCAACAAATCAAAAAGGAAATTAGTCTTGGACTCGAAAACAGCAGAGGGAGCACCCCCCTATTCCCGTCGATGAGTAGCAGCGAAAGGTGGAAAGTTTAAGGTCCCTCTAGCATACCACATCACGGACAAACTGAAACTTGTTCCACCCACACACGCCAGTGTGGTGAAAGACAACGCCAGAACAGAGACATCTTCAACTTCAGGAGGCTGAAGGAAATTTGGCTTGTCAACCCTAAAACTATCTTCACAAAAACTTTACGAGCACAATCTAAGAGCATCCTTGTTGGGCTGTATGCCACCACTTGGTAGCGGCAACTAAACTTCCCATCAACGGCAAGGTCTCCGAGGGGGGGGGGGGGGGGCGGGGGAGGGAGGAGGGGTGGGGGGTGGGGCAGCACAACGGCACATTGATCACCGGGGGCAATTTTACCTGCCCTCCAGATCACCTACAACACCCGATGTCACAGGAAGGCCAAAAAGATAATCAAGGACAACAACCACCCGAGCCACTGCCTGTCACCCGCCACCACCAGAAGGCAAGGTCAGAACAGGTGCATCAAAGCTGGGACCGAGAGACTGAAAAACAGCTTCTATCTCAAGGCCATTAGACTGTTAAACAGCCATACTAACACAGAGAGTCTGCTGCCTACATACAGACTCAATCACTGGGAACTTTAATAAATGGATCACTCGTCACTTTAAATAATGTCACTTTAATAATGTTTCCATATCTACATTACTCATCTCATATGCAGTAGCGTGCCGTGGGCCTGGCGCCTGGGCCTTCAGTGAGGTCCTACACAGTCCCACCCGAATTAATCCACCTGTTATACCATCATTTAGATGCCATGGCTCTAGACACTATACATTTAGACAGAAACGCAGTATAACCAGGCGTTGCGTCACCTTGAAATTGAAATTTATTTCAGAGAATTGCAGGGGAAGAGTACAATACAGTACAGTTCAACTAATAGGCAAGAACATAGTCGAGTGCAACAGAGTTATATTAATATTCTTCTTCTATCCATTTCTGGTCCACAAACTTTGAGCTTTAAGTCCCAAAAAAATAAATACAGTGTGTTCACTAAACAGCGCATTGTCGCACCCAAAGCAGTTTCACCGTGATGATAAAGACACATAACTATTCACTGAAAATAAAAGAAAACAAATAATTTGCAACATAGGCTATTTTCCATTTTATTTTGTTAATATATAGGCTATTTAATATAACGAAATTAAAATGCGAAACATACATACACATTTAATAAAAATAACATGCATTGTATGCCTACTCACCAAAGACTGATTATTAGACAGTTGCGTGCGCTTAGGGGATCGTGAGAAAAATGCTGCAAGGCCATTGAGGTTGGCAAAGAAGACCTTGCATTCTTTAAGCTTTGAGGCTCCTTGAGTCAGTACTAAATTTAGTCGATGTGCATAGCAGTGAATGAATAAGGCCATCGGTGCCCTCTCCTTAACTTTAGCCTGCACCCCATTGAGTCCAGATGCCATGACTGCTGCGCCATCAAAACACTGTGCCACAACTTTATCCAGACTACATTCATTTTCCTCCAAGAAACGGAAAATAAGAGCGGCAATGTCATCAGCTCGCTTGCCGCTTGTCACATCTTCAAACCGGATAAATCGCTCCTTGACTCCCGTGTCCGTCACATAACGCAGGACGAGTGAGAGCTGTAGCTCCACTTCGGTGTCCCCAAACGTTTCAAAAGCACCATTGCTCTAAGTGCCCAGCCGTACTTTGGTGTCTCGTTGCTGCCTTGGTTAGACAACTCAAGTTTGCAAAGCCAGTGTGGCTCCAAACACCAAATCGATCACTTGCAAATAATAGGCATTCCAGCAGTACAGTTTGCAGTGCTTCTCGGAGCCTGTGAGCCATTGACAGCGCTCATAGTTGAAACTTTAAAGTGGCGAACGAACGAACCCCTTTCCCGCCTGTGACAGGCTTTGTGCGTCGGGCGACCTCTCCTTACAATGTCTAACTTTTCTTGAAAAGTTCGTCTTGAGAATGGCGTTATAATTATATCCCGACCAAATCGATACTTCTCCTCCTTCCGCCATTGTGGGTTCAAAAAACAGTAGAACGCGAATAATTTGTTTATCAAATTTAGTTTTCTAGATCTGCATAGACCTGCCCATAACCTGCCTCTCAATATTGGATATCAATCAAAAGACGTGGAGCCCTACGCCTGCTAGCTGGCTCCTGTGTAACACTGGAGCCAGCCAGCAGGCGTACAATAGCCAACTCTAAAGCTGATTGGTTGACACAAAAATTTAATTTCCATTCACTTTAAGCTACAAGCGCCCGCACTGTTGATTCTGAAGGCCTGAGGGCAGATTTAGACCCCTGCAACACATGATGGCTGAATATGATTGGATAAAAGATCTAACGTAAAGACCAGCCCTCCAAATCTCAACCTGGGCTGGAAGCAGTGCAACCAAGAGGAAAGCTATGAAATGAAGAGTATAACTCTTACTCTGGGAATAATTTAATACATATTTGTGGGAAAATATATTTAAAAAAAAATTATATTCTGATGATGTTTAGGCCAGCAGAGAAGGCCTTGCAGGCCCCTGACGGCCCATTCCACTGCCTCATATGTATATACTGTATTTTATACCATCTGTATTTTATACCAATTTCTGCTTGAAAAAGCTAGCCTTGGCTTTTCTAACTGCCCGGTTAATAATTTCACAGTAAATAAGTGTACCCACTACCCTACATATGTAACGTTTACTTCCTGATCGTACTCGATTCCAAGTGTATCGGCCAATCAACCAACCCTCAAATGTCCACAGYCTAACCCATCTTTCCCATTACACTACCATTTTACAATACATCTTTCTATTTTACTGTGATGTCTTGAACCTCTATATTTGTACCATTTCTACAGAGATTGCCCTAAAAATAAATACTCTACATAAGAGTCACTGGCGTCGCAATTGTKTCATGTAAAAACTGTTGCACCGGTCTTTTCCAGCCCTTACGCCAGGTTCGGCAATTGACCTGTCTTATATCAGGTCGCTTGCGCTCAAATGGGCAGGGTGGATATATTTGAGATGTGTCCTTAAAAACATGACGCAAAGTGCTAATTTTAGGCAGCGCTGATAGGGATATTTAAGACCAACCTAAAGCTGGTTTTAACGGTAATGCAGTTGCTTATGGCATGAATTTTWAYAAYGGAAACGCAGCCTATCCAGCCGTGATGCACGGTGCCCATWTACACATGGAACAAGAGTAGCCTAATGTGCTTTTGGTGCCTGTATACTTCGATTTTAGAAATGTAAAAAACAAATGTTTTTTTTCTCATTTCCTTTTATTAGATTAAAAACCAAGCATAGCCTCCCGTCCTCTCAGTGAAGTTTTTGTTTGCGGTCAGCCCAATGCAATCTCGAAGTAGTCAAGACTGTCGATAAAGGGTTTGGCTCCTGAGACCGCTTGGAAATAAATCTTAATCACCAAAGCTTTATTCAAATATACAGTTTGAGATAAGTGAAACAGTGAGCTGACATTCTCTTTTTTATCTATGCATTGTAGGCAGGCCCACATTGTTTTAGCCATGCAGGTCCGGTTTTGGATGTGTGTGAAGCTCTTTCCATGGTGTAGGCTACGTGTCCATGCCCATCATTTCATATGTTCAAAGCCCAAGTCTCGGTTAGGTCTACTATAACAAAGGCTGGTTCACACATCAGTGCGTGCTTTTTTGTTTATTTTGCGGTTTTATGGTATCATTACATTTTACATGTATTTGTTGGTGTTTAAAAAAGCTGATTGGTTGTTTTTCGTAAAATTTTTGACAACCACACTTATTAGAATGATTTCCCTTCTGTTTAATGGTGACACCGTCCGTGGCGCGCTTGCAATGCGACTCTCTGGAGTATGTGTGATGTGTCTGATATGTAAGATGGTTAAATAGCGATGTTACGCTTCCTAAAACAGCGTCTATTTGGGAGCAGTATAACGGTGAGTGGAAATCTCCCCTTACCTATTTATAATGGATCTTTGTCCAGCTACTGTGTAAAGTTTGGATCTGCTTAAACCCTCCACAGTCTGCGTTGTTTTAATGTTATACTGCCCATAGGGAGAAATGTGGTGCCTGTTTGTGTTTTCAATTTGACTTATAATCATCTCATCTCTTTTGAGGCCTTACGAATAATGACTTTCATCAATTGCTCCCTTTTTGACAATGTTTGGCATGTTCATCGCTCAGCATAATGCATTTACAGTAGGCCCTAACCCTTATACTCAGCTGTGAATGGTATTGAAGACTAGCAATACTTAGAACAATGTGGCCGTCAAAAGGGCTTAAGTTAATATTTAGCAAAGATAGGTTACATTTTGTTGATCGTAGTTTCTGTAAGCCATTTCACCATCTATAACGCTAACATTGGAATTGGAGTTGATACCAAGGCAATTTATAAAAGAACCGATATACCAACTTGAAGCAAACCATATTTCACCCATGGAGCACTTCTGATGGCCAGTGAGATGTCAGCCTGACATACCCACCACAATTGTTCATTTATCAGAACCAGCCCTTTCGCCCCAGCCCAGGAAGCGCACGATAATTCTGATAGTGAAATAGCACAAATATGTCTGACACAGCACTGAACTATAGCCCTCGCCTGCGATTACATATACCTTCGCGTTAGGTTGTTAAAGTAGGCGCCCTACAGTCGTGGCCAAAATTGAGAATGACACAATATATAATTTTCTTAAAGTTTGCTGCTTCATGTCTTTACGATATTTTTGTCAGATGTTACTATGGAATACTGAAGTATATTACAAGCATTTCATAAGTGTCAAGGCCTTTTATTGACAATTACATGAAGTTGATGCACAGAGTCAATATTTGCAGTGTGACCCTCTTCCTTTTCAAGACCTCTGCACCCGCCCTGTCATGCTGTCAATTAACCTTCGGCCACACTGACTGAATCGGCAGCCATTCTTGCATTAATCAATGCTTGGAGTTTGTCAGAATTTGTGGTTTTTGTTTTGTCACACTTGCTCTTGAGGATTGGCACAAGTTCTCAATGGGATTAAGGTCTCGGGAGTTCTGGCCATGGACCCAAATACTCGTGTTTTGTTCCCCCGACGCCACTTAGTTATCACTTTTGCTTATGGCAAGGTGGCTCTATCAGCTGAAAAGGCATTGTTCGTCACCCAAACTGTTCCTGGATGGTTGGGCAGAGTTGCCCTCAGAGATGTGTTGGTACATTTCTTTATTCATGGCTGTGTTCTTAGGCAAATTGTGAGTGAGCCCACTCCCTTGGCTGAGAAGCAACCCCACACATAAAATGGTTCGATGCTTTACTGTTGACATGACACGATGAAAGTAGGCTCACCTTGGTCTTTCTCCAGACAAGCTTTTTCCAGATGCCCCAAACAATCGGAAAGGGGATTCAATCAGAGAAAATGATTTACCCAGTCCCTCAGCTCCAATCCTGTACTTTTTGCAGACATATCAGTCTGTCCTGATGTTTTTCCTGGAGAGAAGTGGCTTCTTTTGCTGCCTTCTCGACACCAGGCCATCCTCCAAAAGTCTTCGCCTCACTGTGCGTGCAGATGCACTCACACCTGCTGCTGCATTCCTGAGCAAGCGCTGTACTGCTGGTGCCCTGATCCCGCAGCTGAATAACTTTAGGAGACGGTCCTGGCGCTTGCTGGACTTTCTTGGCACTGAAGCCTTCTTCACAACAATTGAACCACTCTCTTGAAAGTTCTTGATGATCGATAAATGTGATTGATCTTATGGGCAGCAATATCCTTGCCTGTGAAGCCCTTTTTGTGCAAAGCAATGATGACAACACATGTTTCCTTGCAGGTAACCATGATTGACGAGAGAACATGATTCAGTGAAGCTTCCAGTCTGTTATTCACTCCTCAATCAGCATGACAGAGTGATCTCCAGCTTGTCCTTCGTCACACTCACACTGTGTTAACGAGATAATACTGACATGATCAGCCTGGTCTTTTGTGGCAGAGCTGAATGCATGAAATGTTTTTGGGGATTCAGTTCATTTGCATGGCAAAGAGGTACTTTGCAATATATTGCAATTCATCTGATCACTCTTCATAACATTCTGGAGTGTATGCATATTGCCATCATACAACACTGAGAGCAGGACTTTGTGAAAATGTATTTTGTGTCATCTCAAAACTTGTGGCCACGACGTACAGTGCAATCTGAAAGTATTCCGACCTCTTGACCTTTTCCACATTTTGTTATATTACAGCCTTATTCTAAAATGGATTAAATAGTTTTTTCCCCACCTCATTAATCTACAACACACTACCCATAATGACAAAGCAAAAACAGGTTTTTAGAAATGTTTGCTAATTGGTAGGGGAGCGTTGCTGCCCAGCTATTAATCAGCGTTTTCAGAGACTATCGATTGGGTTCAAGTACAGGCTTTGGCTGGACCACTCAAGGACATTCAGAGACTTGTCCCAAAGCCAATCCTGTTGTCGTAGCTGTGTGCAGTGTGCTTTGGGTCGTTGTCCTGTTTGAAGGTGAACCTTCGGCCCAGTCTGAGGTCCTGAGCGCTCTGRAGCAGGTTTTCAATCAAGGATCTCTCTCTACTTTGCTCCGTTCATCATTCCCTCAATCCTGACTAGTCTTCCAGTCCCTGCCGCTGAAAAACATCCCCGCAGCATGATGCTGCCACCATGCTTCACCATAGGGATGGTGCCAGGTTTCCTCCAGACGTGACAATTGGCATTCAGGCCAAAGAGTTCAATCTTGGTTCATCAGACCAGAGAATCTTGTTTCTTATCGTCTCGGAGTCCTCTAGGTGCCTTTTGGCAGACTCCAAGTGGGCTGTCAAGTGCCTTTTACTGACAGGTGTGTGCCTTTCCAAATCATGTCCAATCAATTGAATGTTCCACAGGTGGACTCCAATCAAATTCTAGAAACATCTCAAGGATGATCAACGGAAACRGATGCACATGAGCTCAATTTCAAGTCTCATAGCAAAGGGTATGAATACTTATGTAAATAAGGGATCTGTTTTTACTTTTAATAAATTTGCTAAAAACCTTTTTTTTCTTTTTCTTTATGTGGTATTGTGTCTAGATTGATGAGGAAAATGTTTTATTTAATACATTTTAGAATAACTCTAACATAATAAAATGTGGAAAAGGGGTCTGAATATTTTGCGAATGCACTATATGCATTCATTCCATGATCTGGGAAATGTACAAATATTGAATTCTAATTGAATTCCAATTAAAAAAAGACCAAACAGTTTATTTCAAATTACAAAACTTGAAGATTTAGAATTGAATTCAAMGTAAATTCTCCACTTCATGAGTGAATTCAAGAATTCTACATATAGTCTGTTTGTCATGTAAGGAACTTGAAAGACCTTCCTTTATGAAAACTTAGTTACTGTAATACACAAAGATTCACCTAATGCCATAAAGAGTAGAATTGTCACCATCTTGATCCTTGTAATGTCCTCCAATATCAGGTATGATTCTCACCAACACTTGGCAGTAAATCATTGCAATATTTACTTCAGATTTAACTTTTTATGTTACAACCAAAATGGAGAGTTAATTGCCCATGTTCTACCTCCATGTACAAAAGGTCAATGTGTGATCTTCGAGACACTTTCCAGTATTAACATTACCATGACAGAGAAGAGTGGTAAACCTTCACAAAACAGGAAATCCTAGCCAACTAGTCTCTGGTCTGGTTGCTGATTCCACTGAACTGCGCCTGCACTCAACACTGAGCTCAACACCACAAACCCCATTTGATTTATTTTTAAAACCAAGAATATGAGACCCAAAAAAGACGACGCTTGAACTATACATACACATATACAGTGCCAGTAAAAAGTTTGGACACACCTACTCATTTAAGAGTTTTTCTTTATTTTGTGCAAAACCGTCATCAAGGCAAAGGGTGGCTACTTTGAAGAATCTTAAATATAAAGTATATTTTGATTTGTTTAACAATTTTTTAGTTACTACATGATTCCATGTATGTTATTTCATAGTGTTGATGTCTTCACTATTATTCTACAATGTAGAAAATAGTCMAAATAAAGAGAAACCCTGAATTGAGTAGGTGTGTCCAAACTTTTGACTCGTACTGTATATATATATATACACATAAAAAACACCTTTCTAATATTGAGTTGCACCCCCCCATGAATGCTCCCAACAGTTGGCTAGATGTCCTTTGGGTGGTTGACCATTCTTGATACACAGGGGAAACGGTTGAGCGTGAAAAACCCAGTAGCGTTGCAGTTCTTGACACAAACAGGTAC
>NW_019957650.1:283455-285356 GCF_002910315.2 Salvelinus sp. IW2-2015 | reverse complement strand
CTGACACCTACTACCATACCATTTAAAGGCACTTAAATATTTTATCTTGCCCATTCACCTCTGAATGGCCAACATACACAATCCATGTCTCAGTTGTCTCAAGGCTTAAAAATCTTCTTTAACCGTCTCCTACCCTTCATCTACATTGATTGAAGTGGATTTAACCCGTGACATCCATAAGCGATCATAACATTTACTGGTCAGTCCTGTCATGGAAATAGCAGGTGTTTCCTAATGTATCAACAGTCAATGTATTGTCTAAACTAATTGAGGGCCAATAAGGAACCTAAAAATATGCCCCCAAACAAAAACTGTAGTATAACCCTTTAAGGTGTCTCTGAATCTTGTATTTGTTATTGTAATGTGACCTGCATATAGTCCTAGTCCGCTGATCTTAAAGTCTCACCACAATCTTACTTTCAGCTAAACAGTGCACCAACACCAGTTAAGAAACATTTAACAAACACACACAGACATGGTTCTTTATTAAATGTTATTCTCTTCGTCCAATGATCTGGCATAATATAAAACAGTTATTTATTTTATCCCCAAATGCTGGTTGACATCTTGATTGCATTACAAGTGAGAGTGCAGGGGGAAAAAAACAGTTGTGCGTTGTCATACTGGCTGCAGAGAGGCTGGCAATCAGCAGCGTTCGACTGTTGTGAAGGACAGATCCACTCCTACTGAACAGCAGAGGCAGTGGTGTTGTGGGGAAAGAGATGGGTAGGTAAGTTACACTATTTTGTGTAAACAGTGGTTTAAAGGTAGGGCCTGATCCAGATCAGTTTGTGGCAACTCCTATTTCATTGTCATGCATTGGCAAGACAGCACAAACTGATCTAGGGCCAGGCTAGGGAATAGCTAGGTATCGGATGTGTCAGTAGAGTCAGAATGACAGACAGATAAATACTAATAGTGTGCAAACAGAGGCAGTTGCGTTGCTGTGATAGATACAGAGATAGAGGTGCTGATACTGTGGGGTGCTGTCCCTGCCTGGGGTTGGTGGTGGACCCCCGTCTAAGGGGAGGGTGCAGGGGGGCTGCTGCGGGCTGAGCTGGGGGACAGGCTKGGGCTGCAGCTGCCTGGTGGGGCCCCTCCTCCGCTGGAGCGGCCCCCGCTGGCCCCCTGGCCCTCCAGACCCTCTGAGTTTTCCAGCATCTCCTGGATGAGAGGGGGCATGGAGCCTGGGATCTCCATCTTCAGAGTGATCACTCGCTCCGCTCCTGGAGGAGGAGAGGGAGGGAGGAGAAGAGAGAGGCAGAGAGAGAGAGAGGGTCATGTGTTCCACAAGGTTCAGCCACTACAGCAAAATGTCATATGTAAGACCCTAAATATTTATCTTCAAATAAATAACACCTGATATAGATATAAATGGTAGTAGTGTTGCACTGAGACTAGGGCTGGATTAAGTCCCTGGGCCCAAGCCCGTAGGGGGCCCAAGAGGTAAAAAATATACAATCACAGGAGCCAACTCTCAAAGTTTAAAATACACCAGAGAGCATAATTTAGCCACAGGGGATCAATAGTTTCTAAAAATGTACTGTGAATTAAGTTATATAACAAGCTCATACAGGTAACTGCCAAAATAAAGTCARTACCAACATAAAACAATATAGTTTACCAAGCTACCAATGACTTCACACTGGAAGAAGTTTAAGCTACACTAAAGCTACCCTGTAAAAAAAAAAACAACACGGTGTGCAGGCGTGTTCTCTCACCCTTGGCGCTGATGCTTCTGAGGTCCGTGATCTTCATCARCATCTTGGGGAACATGTGTGGTTTGTGAGGCCTCCTCTTCCTCACGTAGATCTTCAGAGCTTCCAGTAGGGGCTCCTGTAGTACGTCCACCTTGTCTGCCTGCTCCAGATCCTGACGGTCTACACACACACACACACACA
>NW_019957650.1:255371-282282 GCF_002910315.2 Salvelinus sp. IW2-2015 | reverse complement strand
AAAGTAAAAGGTCCTGGCAGGTGCTTGCAAAACTCCACCGTCTTGATGATAAACTTAGTGGACCAGCTCACTGAACTTATCCACAGGTTTACATCTAGAGCACGCGGTTGCTCTGCGCTGTTATTTCTGTAGGGAGGGAGAGGGAGATACATACATATAGGTTATTCTTGTGATTCGACAAATACATTGGTTGGTATGTTGAGAGTGCAAGGAGCGTATGTTAGTCGGTGTTTGTAATCCCAACATTTGGCAGAGTGTGTGTGTGTGTGTGTGTGTGTATATAAGTCACCGTGGTGTATTTGCCCAGCTGACAGAGCGAGGGAAACGTCTCCTTGTGGGCCTTGCGGACGCGTTCGATCATTTGCTCTGTCTCGGTACTCAGCACGTAGATCTCAGTACACTCTGGCTTCTTCTCCTCCTTCTTCTTCTTGTTCCTGTCGTTCCTCACCGCTGAGGGAGGGAGAGAAAGAGACGAAGAGATGGAGGGAGAGAGAGAGAGAGAGAGAGAGAGAGAGAGAGAAGAAGAGACGGAGAGAGTTATCCTTTGGGCTCAAATGGCAATTTTCAGGGATGTGTGAACACTAACCACTACAGGTTGACCTCACAATCCTCACGTAGCCATGCCATCTCCGGTCAAAGAGAGAACACAGAGGCAGTCAGAAAAACGACCGCTATCCCCGAGACCAGACACTACTGGAAACACAAACGCTGATCAACTGGGACATTGTACGTTGGGGGAATACACACATCAACCACTAGATGGAACCATATACACTTTTCATCCTTAAACTGGCAGAGACAGAAAGAGACAGAAAGAGACAGAGAGAGACAGAGAGAGACAGAGAGAGACAGAGAGAGAATGAAAAATGTGTTAGCCGTGTGTTATGTGAGAAATATGGCAGAGGAGAGGGTGTGAGTGAAAATGTATGTGGGAGAGAGAGAGCTTGAAGTGCTTTGATGTGACAGTGTGAAAAGAGCTTAAGAAGGAGAATCCGTGTGTCGCTGATCTGGCACAATACAGACAGGGAGACATTGGAGAGTTGGGACTAACAGTAGCAACACACACACAAGCAACACACATTTGTGTGAACACACCACAAAACCCACACACTCTCTCTCCCTCTCTTTCATCCGTTTATCTTTCACCTTCCTTCTCTCCACATTCTGTCTATCCTCCTCTAGCGACCCACTGTATCACCACTAGAGGTCGACCGATTAATTATGGACGATTTCAAATTTTCATAACAAATCGGTAATCGGCCGTTTTGGACGCCGATTATGGCCGATTACATTGCAATCCACGAGGAGACTGCGTGGCAGGCTGACCACCTGTTACGCGAGTGCAGCATCAAAATGAYCTTGTGGCTGCAAGGAGCCAAGGTAAGTTGCTAGCTAGCATTAAACTTATCCTATAAAAAACAATCAATCTTCACATGATCACTAGTTAACTACACATGGTTKATTATATTACTAGTTTAACTAGCTTGTCCTGCGTTGCATATAATCAATGCGGTGCCTGTTAATTTATCATCATCAAATCACAGCCTACTTCAACTTCGTCAAACAGGTGATGACTTAACAAAAGCACATTCGCAAAAAAGCACAATCGTTGCACAAATGTACATAACCATAAACATCAATGCCTTTCTTAAAATCAATACACTGAAGTATATTTTTTTAAACCTGCATATTTAGTTAAAATAAATTCATGTTAGCAGGCAATATTAAATATTATATATATATATATTTATACAAATGTAAAAATCGGCCGATTAATCGGAGTGGAAAAATCATAATTGGTCGACCTCTAATCTTCACATGTCAAATTTCTATATCCTCACTGTATTAAGAGCTGCCAAATCAAGACAATGACACATATATATGTGTGTGTGTGTGTGTGTGTGTGTGAGTGAGTGAGAGAATTGGAAAGAAGAAGGGAACCATGATAAATAAGATGCTCTCTTTCCTCAGGGCAGCGCAGCACTGTTCACTATGTGTGTGTGTGTGTGTGTGTGTGTGTGACACTGTTGTACCCCAGAGACAGAGCTGCCAGCGTGGGCCCAGAAAACACAACCTAATGAAGCCATTAAAGAACTATTAGCCTGGCACTCCAATCAGTCATGGCACACACACACACACACACACACACACACACACGGCGTGTATGTGTACACCCCCTCCCCACAACTTGTCATCAAGCTTTAATTATTCCAATCAGCTGTGTGGTGCTACGGCAAAAACCAAAAACGTGCACCCTGGGGGTGCCCCCAGGACAGAGTTTGGGTAACCCTGGTGTACATGACATGTGATAATGACATGTGCATCTGCTTGTTGTGAGTGTGTGGTGGTGGTGGTGGGGGGGGACTTAGTAAATAGCATCAGTGTGTCACCCCCCTTCAGAGATAAGATAAGGTTGACCGGCTCAAAGGTCAATCAAGAAGGGTTAAGACAGCCCAGGCACACACACAGCCCAGCTACACAACTCAATATAGATCCCAATTGAAAACGCAAAACACACACACACCTGCTGATTTTGTCTTTTTTTTTTTTTTTTTTAAACACCACAACACACTGTACCACTTCCCGGGTGTAGTAACATACTCCCCACCACTAGATGGCAGTGGTTGATTTCCCTAGCSGCCTTGACTGGGATGAATGTTGCTATAAACCGGCGGTTCGGAACACTGAGGAGGATAACTCACTTACAGGGGGCCTAGAGGATAAAGTGCTAGGAGATTGTTTTAGCGCTTGGCCTCATTGAAGCCTATAGGGGGATATACAGTGTGTGTGAGTTATATGTGTGGTGGATGTGTAGGAGGGCGTGGACCGAGGGAGGGAAGCCATCATGGGGTGTGGTGGGATGTGCATTATTGCTTCTTGATATAAAAACGTCTTGACATGTATTGGAACCATCACTTTTTGTCATGTCAGCGCGTGGTGCTTTGAATATCTACTTCGGGAAAGCATTTCTTGGGAGACAGTATTCACTCAGAAGAGACAGGCGAACGAACGAGAGAGAGATGTCCACTGTTTATTATCTACTTCACTTGCTTTGGCAATGTTAACATACATTTCCCATGCCAATAAAGCCCTTAAATAGATGTATTTATTTTTTATAATACAAAAATTGAGAGAGAGAGAGCGAGAGAGGAGAAACTATGTGTCCCATGCCAATAAAGCCCCTTAAATTGAGAGAGAGAGACAGAGAGAGAGACAGAGAGAGAGACAGAGAGAGAGACAGGAGAAAGAGAGAGAGAGAGGAGAGACAGAGAGAGAGAGAGACAGAGAGAGACAGAGAGAGAGAGAGAGAGGAGAGACAGAGAGAGGAGAGACAGAGATAGAGAGAGAGAGAGACAGAGAGAGACAGAGAGGAGAGAGAGAGATAGAGAGAGAGAGAATAAACAGAGAGCGAGACAGAGAGAGAGACAGAGAGAGAGAGAGAGAGAGAGAGACATAGGAATAGTACTCACACTCCTTGGACATGCCCACTTCTAAACACTTCTGCAGGCGGCAGTACTGGCAGCGGTTGCGGGTGACCTTGTTGATGATGCAGCCCTTCTCGCGATGACAGGTGTACACCATGTTCTTCTGGATACTACGCCGGAAGAAACCCTGAGAGGACGAGAGAGTTCGGGTGTTACATTTGCTTTAATTGCGCATAATTATTATTTTTTTTTTTTTACAAATGTTTTTACAAAAATCAAAAAAGAGAAGGGGAGAAAGATTGCTGTTATGTTCCTGTTTTGCTTTGGCATTATACAAATATGAATGGCATGCTTTGATGTCAACGTAGCATCATTGTGTGAAAGAGAAGTGAAAAAGAGAGAGAACTAGAGAGAGAACGAATAGGAAGAAGAGAGAGTGGGTTGGGCAGATAAAAGGTCATTTTCGATAGCAGTGGTCTCATTGAGATAGTAAAACTAGAACAGGCGATCCATTTTTGACGAAATATCCTATTTGTTTTCCAGACCTTTTAATTCCAATACTGATCACTCGTTTTCTCATGTTCTCTCGTCCCTCTGCAGCAGACATACGACGAGCAACTATGTTTGGAACGTCAAAAATCACAGTATCGAATCGCAATAGACACAGAACGGCCCTAATATGTAACAYGCTGTCTTCACACACACACACAATTACACAACCCCCAATGAATCAATATGACACATCGACTTCCTTAAAAACAGTGCCCAGACAGTGTTCAACTTCCCTTTCTGTGTGTGTCTGTCAGAGAGAGCACGTGTTTCTCCACAGTGACTAACAGTGGCACCACCACCACCACACGTGCTACGCTCTACTCTGAATCATGCCCGATCACTCTGCTATTTGGGCATTTTCAAACGAGGCTGTTAACATATTTTAGGACACGACTTTTACAACCCACTAAGCTGAGGGAAATGTGCTAGCTTTGGCACCGTGTGGACACTTTTGATGCCAATAGAGCAATTTGATGTGGAAAACAGTGTGTGGGAAAGACAAAGTTTGTTAGGCATTAACAGCGGACATTTTAGTCATTTAACAGATGGTTTTATTCAGAGCGACTTGTACATACATTTTCTTACCTTCTTTTTGTTGTACTGGTCCCATGTGGGAATCGAACCCACAACCCTGGCGTTGCAACTGCCATGCTCTACCAACGGGGCCCCGTGGGACCATTAACTGTGTGTGTGTGTGCGCGCACATGTGTATGTGAGTGTCTGTGCATCTATGCGGCTGTGTGGGCCTAGCTTGGCTAGGGGCTAGGTTAGTTGTGCCACACTGGGTGGGCATTAACTCACCAGTCTAAGCGCCAATGAGCTCCCCTTGGTTAATCCCTTAAGGGGCTTATGGGCAGGCAGGGCCTGGTGGCATTGGGGGGGGCATCATACTAACTCCCATTCCTCTTCAGATGAAGCCCCAGATAGTGCCGTCCTCGTCCATAGAGACGATGACCGCAAGAGACTGACAGGAAAGTAGTGTGGGAAGCTTTCTACCTATTGTGTTGAAGTGTTTGTGTGTGTGTGTGTGTGTGGTGTGTGTGTGTGTGTGTGTGTATGTATGTGTGTGTGTGTGTGGCAGATGCCTTGCAAATACAATGCATGTTTGTTAAACACAATGCACGTTTCACTGTCATCTTGTGAATATCTTGATCAAGGTCACTGATCAGAACAATGACAATGAACGGTGCAGATGTAACAGTGTTTGTGTGTTGGAGTAACTCATACAGATACATTCACACAGAGACTAACAGAAGTGGAGAGCCTTTGCTGCTGACCTATGAACCAGTCATCGCGACGGGATGAGTGAGTGATGGCATACAGAGAGCGGTAGAGGGTGCTGGACAGAAACACACTGAGTGTGCCAAACATTAGGAACACCTTCCTAATATTGAGTTGCACCCCGTTCKGCCCTCAGAACAGCCTCAACTCGTCGGGGCGTGGACTCAACAAGGTGTCGAAAGCGTTCCACCGGGATGCTGGCCCATGTTGACTCCAATGCTTCCCACTGTTGTGTCAAGTTGGCTGGTTGTCCTTTGGGTGGTGGACCATTCTTGATACACACGGGAAACTGTTGAGCGTGAAAAACCCAGCTGTGTTGCAGTTCTTGACACAAACCGGTGGCACCTACTACCATACCCCGTTCAAAGGCACTTATAAATATTTTGTCTTGCCTATTCACCCTCTGAATGGCACACATACACAATCCATGTCTCAATTGTCTCGAGGATTAAAAATCCTTCTTTAACCCGTCTCCTCCMCTTCATCTACACTGATTGACGTGGATTTAACAAGTGACACCAATAAGGGATCATAGCCCGGGCTTCAACTGGTCAGTCTAGGTCATGGAAAAAGCAGGTGTTCCTAATATTTTGTACACTCAGTGCATGTGTGCTGATATGTGAAATAGGACGAGAGATTTTACAGAAAGACCGATGAATATTTCAAAAGACAGGTAAAGAACAAAAGCACAGCTAAAAAGGACAGACAGATAGACAGAGCGAAGAGGAGTAGACAGGCAAGCAAACAATCCAAAATATCAAAACGTAAACAGAGGGCAAATACAGACAGATAGAAAGGGATGAATAAACAGGCTGTAAAGAGAGACGGAGAGCAAACGAACAGATGTACAGCCAGATGCACAGAATATGAACTGGAGGGGGGAAAAAGAACGATGCCCTGCGGCAACTAAGAGTAATGCTTGTGGCGACAATTTGTGTGCCCCTCTGGTGTTAAACTTTTCCCAGCAAATATCACTAATCCGCTCCATCACACACACACACTATTGTGGGCGAGATTAAGTGGCGACAGCCCCTAATGTCGGCAGACCAGAGCTGGTGTCTGTTGTACAGAGTGCACAGGCCAGGCCAACCACTCCTCTGCTTTGCGCCCTGTGTGAAGGTCAGGTGACCGTTAAGCCTCCCCCAAGTCTGTCGCCCTTAATCAGGATCAGTGGAGCCAACATGGATGACTTGAAACCTACCATACATTAGCAAACATAGCACATCTGACGTCGTCCATTTTGTGCCAAATGGCCCTGGTTTCCTCAGCTTATGGGTTTGTAAAGGTAGAGAAATGTAACTGAATGCAGCCGGTGATGGAGTCAGTGTGGACATGATGGGGCGTGAATCTAGCCCGCTGATATACTGTATGTAAGCCTCCTCCAGCAGAAGGTAGTCAGTCATGTTACGACAGGGGACTGCCAATGTGGTGGGTGATGCCCTCTCCACATGCCAGAGGAGATTCCTGTGCCCAGTTTGGCAGTGGCACTGCTTGGCATGGCAGTGGCACAACCATGAAATATTAAGCCCTTTTACTGGGTAAGTCTCCGTGCTATCATATTTATAGACTCCCACTGATTCAAACAGCAAATTCATAACAGCAGGCATTAGTATTAGGTAAACTTGGAAATCCATGGAAAACTAGCAGTAAGCACTAACTAAAATAGTAAAGTCCATTGTTGTTCTAGTGGTGTGTGTGATGCTTCGTGGGATTATCTGGCCTTACACAGGCCAATCAGCATCCAACACAGGTCAATCAGCATCCAACACAGGCCAATCAGCATCAAACAGGCATCACCAAACACAGGCCAATCAGCATCAACACAGGCCAATCAGCATCAAACACAGGCAATGAGCATCAACACAGGCAATCAGCATCCAACACAGGCCAATCAGCATCCAACACAGGCCAATCAGCATCAACACAGACAATAGCATCCAACACAGACCAATCAGCATCCAACACAGACAATCAGCATCCAACACAGGACCAATCAGCATCCAACACAGAGCCAATCAGCATCCAACACAGACCAATAGTCCAACACAGACCATCAGCATCCACAGACCAATCAGCATCCACACAGCCAATCAGATCCAAGACCAATCGCATCCAACACAGGCCAATCAGCATCCAACACAAGTAGAGCGAGACCCTTCTCCTCGAGCTACAGATTTCTAGGAACTGATCTAGAAAGCCCAGCCTACACTCCCTAGAAAGAGAGTGTGAGAGTGATACCCTCTCAATCGCTCAAATATGCATTACAATATCACAGCCGGCATGAAATAATCATGGGGAAAGAGGTGAGCTAGGTGACTTCGCACCGCTGCAAAACACCATGGTCGTGTAACTCCCCTACCACTCTTCATGCAGTCCAGGGCTGTGGTTTTATTGTGGCGTCGAAGTGTACGTCCCAAAAGGCACCTCAATAGGGTGTGACTTGGGATGCAGTCACAGGTAGGAACTCTTTCTCTCCGATTCTGCTATGGGCTGGAGGAGGGCTCTACTTCTACGTGGCACTCTGCTTGGGTAGTTGATGCCTTATTGACGCTCCTCTGCTCTCTCTTCCTAGAGAGGTCCTGGGTTTGAGGTCAGATGGGAAGGATACCTCAGACAAGGTGGTCTCTTAATGGCTCAATTTCGCTAGAGAACCAAGACGCGACGGGCCGTGGCAGAACCGGACAGAACTAGCCTTGTTCGTTCTTGTTGTTTTCCATTTGCAGTGGAACTGGAAACAGGACCTCGGTTTCATTGGCGGGGGGGGGGGGGGGGAACGGCTAGTGACGATTCTAGGAGCACGACCGATGACGCAATTCGACAGTGACATTGTTGTGATGCGTACTGGAGGCGTTAGCATGGCTATTTTGTGCCATCCTTTTACTTTTTGTTTGCGGGCAGCAATGGAGAGTGAACAGAATAGAGGAGACGGCGGAAAAGAGCCTGAGAAATGCGCGACGTATCATCATGCGAAGAGAGGATCGTTTCAGCCGGTTGAAAGACCAGCTTATGCGTCGAAAGGCTCCTACCAGATGCGCAAAATCTTTTTTTCACTTTAGAGKTATTCGTTAGTGTAGCTGTACCGTTTGTAGTCAGATTTTCCTTCTCTTTTAAATATGGAACCATTGGCTCGTGCGCGAGTATTAACAACATGCGCGACACACACACTGTGACATCATTGTGTGAGACCAATCTTTGAGTACAGGCATTTGTAACCCCACCCACCAGCCTACTTGGTTCGACGTCAGTACCAGATGTCAAACGAGGCTGAATATCCCGCTTGGTTTCAGGAATCAAGTGGGCCATGGGAAAATGGAAATCAAATAGGAACCGCGATATTCACGGCACGGCCCTGCAGTGGAAAAGCCCTCTTAATGACCTTTTATTATTTGATGTATTCATTTAACTAGGCAAGTCAGTTAAGAACAAATTCTTATTTACAATGACGGCCTACCCTCCCGTAACCCAGACGACGCTGGGCCAATTGTGAGCCGCCCTATGGGACTCCCGATCGCGGCCGGGTTATGATACAGCCCAGGATCGAACCAGGTTCTGTAGTGACGCCTCTAGCGCTGCGATGCAGTGCCTTAGACCGCTGCGCCACTCKGAAGACCTTTGATGGCTCCTAGCCGCCAAGCCACTGAGGGTGCATTTGAAGATGTGAAAGGAGAACGAGGAGAAGGGGGGGAAGGGTGGAGAGCGCTTCTGTGCACATGGGAGTCCCTATGATACATATGGACCTCTGTTGAGCGGTGTCCTACGCACACACAAATGCACATGCACCTACTAAATAGTATGTCCAAAACAGTCCGTTTCCTCTCGCTTGCCTTTTTGACAGCTACAGCTGTTAGTGGCCTGAAATCCCCTGGACTGAAGCTCAGTAATTACAAGGYGTGAAGAATGTTCTGGCAGCAGAGGGCTGGTGCCGTGGTCGAAGACCGGCCGAGAGCACTGGGACTACAAGCATAGCTAAACAACTACAGGAGCTAGACCTTACAGCTCTGGAACTAAAACAATACACTGTGGCTAAACTACAGGAGCTAGAGCTAACAATACTGGAACTACAGCAATATAAAAGAGAGGGGGGWTTAGCGCTTTACAGGAGAKAAGTGCTAATGTTAGTAAAGGGGACTAGAGCTGTGTTCGGATACTCATACTAACCRCACTWATTGAGTATGTAGTATGCTTATTGGTCATAGTATAGATATAGTTAGTATGCCAAAAGTTCCCGGATGTCGTRCTACATTCRCCAAAATACGACGTGTACAAGCARCGGACAGCATTTCTGTGCTTTCAGGGCCCATAATGCAACTCTTCAGAAAACGGGCGTGGCTTCACAAGGTTTTCAGATTTGAAGAAATGGCGGAAAATATGCTGCCGAAGTCCGACGAGAGCGGATACAAATTCATTGATTTAACTAATTATGAAAATGTTGAGCAATGTAATAAAGTAATGACTTTTCAAATAAGTTACGCTACACGTTATGTTGGCTGRCAATTTGCTAGCTACGCTATCCTGCATTACAGCAGTATGTACCGGTATGTTAGCCAGTTACCTAACGTTAGTTGGCTACTAATACATCGAACTGGCTAGTATATTAACTATCCGCTATCTAACTACCCAACGTTTATTGACTTGATTATTAGCTRAGTGGTATAGTCGTTGGGSGTTCTTAAWGGACATTGTTAATTATGGCTATCTACTCCGATTTCAGAGCACTCTCGTCCGAGTGTGCCAGAGCGCAGAATAACTGATGAATTTACGAACGCTCAACACCKGTTGAATATGGCCGGTGTCAGTAAACATCAGACAAAAAAAAGTGTGATTAAATTGTTTCCAGCATCACAGTTAGTCATCAATGCTATGGATAACATGAAAACAGTCAGAGTGAGGTGTTCTCTCATTTGTTTCTGGAAGTATCTAGCCAATGTTAGCCTGTTAGCTTGGGTGCTTGACTGCCGTTGTGAGGTCAGAACACTCGGATCAACCCTACTCCTCGGCCAGAGTGTCCAGTGTGCGCTCTGAACGCTCCGAGAGCGAAACGATCAATTTACGAACGGACAGTCCAACAAGGCTCTGAATTTACGAACGGAGGAGAAGATGGAAGGTCTAGGTTTGGTGAGGGTTAAAAGTACACATACAGATGGTCGGGAACACAAACACCTGAAAAACACACCCACAGGTTACAGCCAGGCAGAATGAATGCCCTGTGGAACCCATGGGTTAAGGGTCTATAAATAAAGAGTGGATGACCCGGAGAGAGAGAGCGAGAGAGAGCGAGAGAGAGAGAGCGAGAGAGCGCAACAGAATGAAGAGAGACATGGGAGAAGTGTGCAGGTAGATCAACAGCAAAAGAAAGATGAAAATAGAGAGATTATCAGACAGAGATGGAAACAGAGAGAAAAAGAGATGCAGTAAGAGAGGATGAGACAGAGGAGAGGAGAGAGAGAGAGAACAGCCTGACAGGACTCTGTGGGCCTATATCTGATATGGGATCCTTGATCTCTTCCTGGCCAACGGCCGACCCCTGATCTCTTCCTGGCCACCGGCCGACCCCTGGGCGCCTGCGATTGACCCTGGTGCGACCTGGGACAGGGGGATCTACTCACGGTACGGTGACCCTCTACCGTGAGGAGGGGGGGGTCATCACCCATGCACCACTTCACTCCACACCATGTCCTGCCTTCCCCATCCTGTAAGCCTCTTTAGCTGCACAACTAATCCTAGCCCCCGGTAACAGCCTGGGAGTGTATGTGTATGTGCATATATGTGTGTGTGTGTGTGAGTACGAAACAGATTACTTGTGTATATGCACAGGGGTCACAGTATGCCGTGTGTATGTAACATGGCTAAATCCTCGGCCCTAATCTATGTGCTCTCTGTCACCTCTGGGTCTGCATGGCAAATGGCCCAGGAACACAAGGAAAATACTCAAGGGCTRGTCAGCCCTTCCCCCTGTTGAGGGGCCAAAATCTCAGTCTCTCTCACACAGTATCTAGCAGACTGACTATTGGAATGTGTGAGAGAATAATACCACTGAAGCCATGTTTGGTATCTGTACTGAAAGCTTCTTCCCTGAGGTGAACTCTGATGCCATCTATATGGATGTATGATCTCCGTGGTTATGTGTAGTTGTTCAGAATGAACTCTGATGACACCGTATGCAAGGGTTTCCTTTGTGCCGTCTCAGGAATGCGGCCCGGTCTCTGGTATAAATGGAATGAAGGTCTCTAATCCTGCCCGTGGGAAAAGGTTTTCTGAAAACGCTTCTCTCTTTTAGGTTGGCCCATAGGCCTAGAGGGTCTGTTTTGTTCATGCATGTTGGATGCATTTGCAGTTTGCTTTGGTAGCGTTTCAGATTAGTTTGCGCCCAAAATAAATGAATGGTAAATAATGTGGTGTCATTTTGGAGTGGCCTTTATACATGCTAACCTCCCCTGTTATTGGCATGTCCTGGGGGTATGATCTTTGACCCTCTGTAACTTTCTCACTCATCATTATTCACTCATCATTATCCGTAATCACGGTAGCATCCACATTCATGTAGAACTGTTTAGAAACATTCTATTCTTATTTATAATATAAGTGACTCCAAAATGACACAAAGCATAGCAACACTCACCCGTAGCACGCGCTCCAGCAGGTATATTTCACTGGTCATCCCCAAAGCCAACTCGATTGGCCACCTTTCCTTACAGTTCTCTGCTGACAATGACTGGAACGAATTGCAAAAATCACCGAAGCTGGAGACTCATATCTCCCTCACTAACTTTAAGCATCAGCTGTCAGAGCAGCTTTACCGATCACTGCACCTGTACACAGCCCATCTGTAAACAGTCCACCCAACTACCTCATCCCCATACTGTTATTTATTTTTGCTGTTTGCACCCCAGTATCTCCACTTGCACATCAACWTCTGCACATCWATCACTCCAGTGTTAATGCTACATTGTAATTAWTTCGCCACTAYGGCCTATTTATTGCCTTAMCKCCCTAATCTTACTACATTTGCACACACTGTATGTAGATTTKTCTATTGTGTTATTGACTGTATGTTTGTTTATCCCATGTGTAACTCTGTGTTGTTGTTTTTGTCGCACTGCTTGGCTTCATCTTGGCCAGGTTGCAGTTGTAAATGAGAACTTGTTCTCAACTGGCCTACCTGGTTAAATAAAGGTGATTWAAAAAWATATAAAAAATAAACATAGAATATAGCTCAGTATTTTAATCATTTATTTTATCAAGTCATTATTGCTCACCTTTATCAAAAGGTGTCAATAATTTCAGACCCAACTGTATATTTAGGCTGGGTTTCTGTACAGCACTTCGAGATATTAGCTGATGTACGAAGGGCTATATAAAATAAACTTGATTTGATATACACATATATGATCAATATTACCACACTACGTGTGTGTGTGTGTGTGTGTGTGTGTGTGTGTGTGTGTGCGCACATGCTCATCAAGACTGAATGCCTGTGTACATCAATAGATTATTCTGGATGTGCATGTTGATTACGGAGTGCATGAGCGTGTGTGTGTCTATATTCCTCTGCTGTTTTGACAGCTCTGTTATTAAGGATGACAACTAGGCTAAAGCCCAAACAACTGCACATTTGCAGACAGCCATTTCCCTAAATCTGGGGATGGGGGATGAGTGTGTGTGTGTGTGTGTGGGGAATGAGTGTTCCAATTTGCAAAAAAAAAAGAAAAGGAAAAGCCTCCAGCTAAAAGAAAAGAAAAGTAGACCAGATACACACGTCCTCAAGGGACCCAAAAAAAGAGAAACAACCAGGAAACAAAAAAGAGGGAACAAAAAACCACACCCATTTAATGAAGATTTCTTCCAGGAGAGATGGAAGAAGGGTTTGCGTGGGAGCAGGAGAGGACTGTATGTATGTGTGTGTGTGTGTGTGTGTGTGTGTGTTTCATGACAGTGAGCCCTACCTAACCATCAAACACGCACACATGCTACACCTATGGGAGGGGGACTGTGTAGTCGCGCTAGTTAGGCTAGCACTAACCTGTGCTTCACCGCAGTCCCAGTGGAGGGCCACTATACATTCAGATGCTGGCAACCTTCAACTATTGAGGATACTTTAGATAGCATGCTGGAGCTCAATCTGGTAGCGGGAGGCTTTTCCAGGCAATACGTTTCGTAGCCGGAGTAGTCARTCGACACAGTTATGGTGTAGAACTCTGGTACTTCTTTAACTCTCGCCGCAGCAYTTGACTGATATTTAAAAGTCATTCACTGGCCTGAGAGTTCAGGCTTCCCAAGTCCTTGGGCGACAAAGCGAGAGAGAGGGCGATGGAGGCGAGGGGAGAGTAAGACGAGCGAGAAAAGAGAGAGAGGCGAAGAGAGAGAGAGAAAAAATGTGAGATGGAGAGGGGGGGGGGGGAAGCATGGCCAAAGTGTCTCACCTTGCAGCCTCGCAGGCGCTAGGACTCCGTAGTGGTATCCCGAGGACTTGTCGCACAAACGAAGCAGGGTTGTAGATTCGCGGGGGTGAGGGGGCGGCGGGCGGGGATGGGGACTATCTCCTCCGAGCTGGTGCTCTGGGTCTCTATGGCTGCAGAGAGAGAGAGAGAGAGAGAGAGAGAGAGAGAGAGAGAGAGAGAGAGAAAGTGGAGCGGGAGATTAGGTTAGCTTAATCTATAGGGCTGGATGAATTTAAAGACATACAACTATGCTATTACTTAGCCTAATCACCGATTAAGACGTGGCGGAAACAAGTGACAACGACACATTGCAACAAGTTGACCGTATGAAAGATTCAGTGGAACCACAGTTGGTCATTGGGTAGGTAACGTGTAGCACAGTTCACTTGAATAATTACCACACTTTGATGTAACTGCATGTTGTGCCGAGAGAGAGAGAGATTCAAATGGATCAAAAGAGAATTAGGATGAAAGAGTGAATGGGAATATGAGAGAGAGAGAAGCACATGGTGATAAAGCAGATGATGTTACCGCCTGTGGTGGGCCTCTCCCTAGAAAGCCTCTATAATAGCATCGCCCCGTGTGAGAGGCAACCTGCTGTGGAGAATAGGTTGAGTTGGCCCACGGCCTGCTTTCTGCTTCATAGCAAGCAAGCAAGCAAGCAAGCACACACACACACACACACACACACACACACACACACACACACACACACACACACACACTGGGAGTAGTGCCAGCCATAATTAATGGAGTTGTGCTTGTCACCGAGGAGGAGAGAGAGAGAGAGGCAGGAGAAATACACAATAAACTGCTCCATTAACGAGCTCTTGAGAACACACAGCCATGTTAGCAACCATGGCTTACCAGCCAATCAAGAGTCCTCCTAGGAGCCTCCGTGACCAATCAGGGCTCACTCAGGCATTATTGCAGCTCATCGCGGTCCACTAGGTAGCCATAGCGACCAATCACTATCCACAACGGTACAATCTCCATGATGACAATGAGCAAATGAGCTCCAACATTAGTGTCTTATTAGGAAGCTATTGCCAATGATGAATGATCATAGCAATGAATAATATCTCAGTCACGAGAGTGCATTCAAACCACATTCAAACTAGTTGTTTATTAGCTGCTAGTCTTTAACAGCAGAACGTAGACCATATACAGTGCCTAGTTGAAGTCTACACACCCCTGGCACAGTCTTTACATTTTGCGGGCTTAAAATGTAATCTATACCGAACAAAAAATATAAATGCAACAATTTCAACCATGAGTTACAGTTCATTTAAGGAAATCAGTCAATTTAAATAAATACATTTGGCCCTAATCTATGGATTTCACATGACTAGGCAGGGGCGCAATCATGGGTGGGCCTGGGAGCGCATAGCCACACCCACTTGGGAGCCAGGCCCAGCCAATCAGATGACTTTTCCCCACAAAAGGGCTTTATTACAGACTGAAATACTCCTCAATTTCATCAGCTGTCCGGGTGGCTGGTCTCATACGATCCCACAGGTGAAGAAGCCGGAAGYGGAGGTCCTGGGCTGGCGTGGTTACACGCTGTCTGAGGCTGTGATGCTAGTTGGACATACTAATAAATTCTCTAAAATTACTTATGTAGAGAGGTTAACATTCAATTATTTGGCAACAGCTCTGGTGGACATTCCTGCAGTCAGCATGCCAATTGCACTCTCCCTCAAAACTTGAGACATCTGTGGTATTGKGTTGTGTGACAAAACTGCACAAGGTGCACCTGTGTAATGGTCATGCCGTTTAATCCGCTTCTTGATATGCCACACCTGTCATGGATTATTTGGATGGATGGATTATTTTGGCAAAGGAGAAATGCTCACTAACAGGGATGTAAACACATTTGTGCAACATTTGAGAGAAATAARCTTTTTGTGCGTATGGAAAAATTCTGTGACCTTTTATTTCAGCTAATGAAACTTGGGAACACCACTTTACATGTTGCGTTTATATATATTTTTCTTTATAGAAAGGGATTAAATTACATTTGTTCCCCTACAGAGCTACATAACTTACTCCAATTTGAAAAAGTGAAAAAAAGTTAGAGATCATTTTCCGAATAAAAAAAAAAACGAACGAAAACACATAGATGCCTGGATTGYGTACGTCTTCACTCCCAAGAGTTAATACTTGGTGGAAGCATTTTYTAGCAGCCATCACAACTGTGAATCATTTTGAATAATATTCTACCAACTTTGCACAACTCCTAGGGCAACACATGCCCATTGTTTTTGTCAAAATTGCTCAAGCTCAGTAAATCTGGTTGGGAATCATTGATGGACAGCATCAAGCAAATTTAAGTCGGGACTGAGACTAGACCAACTATTGGGAAAGCCATTCTGGTGTTTCTTTGGCATACAAATGTGTGTAAATGTCTCGCTGAAAAATAAAACTCTATCCCAGGGTTAGGTTTTCAGAAGACTGAGGTGGGTTTTCCTTCAACTCTTTACCTGGGCTTCGCTCATTTCATATTGATTTTGATCCCGACAAACTTCCCARTCCCTGCCGATGACAAGCATACCCACAACATGATGCTGCCACCACAATACTTGAAAATACAGASGGTTTCACTCTGTGTTGTGTTGCATTGGATTTGACCCAAACCTTTAGTTTTTTTATTTAGTCCAAAACGTTTATGCATTTGCCGTGTTGCCGTTCAGTATTACTTAGCGGCTTGTTGCAAACAGAATGGATGATTTGGAGTGGATTTYTTTCAAACACTGGCTTCCTTCTTTTCACTTTGTCRTACAGGCCAGTAATGTGGGGTGAATACAATGTTGTCGATCCCATTCTATTTTCAAGTATTGTTGTGGCAGCATCACGTTATGGGTATGCTTGTCGCCGGCAGGGACTGGGGAGT
Organism: Salvelinus sp. IW2-2015; assembly: GCF_002910315.2. Taxonomy (NCBI): domain Eukaryota; kingdom Metazoa; phylum Chordata; class Actinopteri; order Salmoniformes; family Salmonidae; genus Salvelinus; species Salvelinus sp. IW2-2015. The sequence continues at coordinate 265,693 of NW_019957650.1, read as the reverse complement.
TTGTTAGGATCAAAATAAAAAAAATATGAAAGGAGCAGAGCCCAAGTAAAARGTTAAGAGGAAAACCTTCCTCAGTCCTTTGAAGAACCAACACTGGGATATAATTTACATTTTCAGAGGGACAATTACACACATTTTAAGACAAAAGACACACCAGAATTGAGAAGTTTAGTGTTCCTGAGYGGTCCCGTCTCAGTGCTGACTTAAATCTGCTTGATAATCTGAGACAAGATTTGAATATTGCTGTYCATCAATGATTCCCAACCAAACTTACTGAGCTTGATCAATGGATATATGTTAACCTAAAAGTTGTGCAAGGTTGATAGAATCYTTTTTCAAAATGATTCCCAGCTGTAATGGTTGCCAAAGGTGCTTCCATCACATATTAACTCTGGGGTGTGATGACATGCACAACCAATATTTTGTATTTTCTTGTCATTTCGAAATATTTACATAATTTTTCTATCCCTTTGAAAATGTGGAGTAGGTCGCRTAGATCATTAGGAAAAAYCTAAATGAATCCCTTTGTTGATGTCATTTTAAGGCAGCAAAATGTGAAGRYYGTAAGGCGTGTAGACTTTCACGAGCGACTGTATGCGTTATGAAAAGGGAAACATGCCTGCCGTGTGATGAGAAACAGTGATCTTGTGTAATCACAGTCCATCATGTAAGCTCCTCCACTTCTTGGAAGAGGGGCTTACATCATTTGGAAGAATGTGCGAGGGAGACCCTGAACACACACACACACAGACAGCTTACATACATGTACACACAACACACCTTCAACCTTTCAGAGCTCTCCTAGTGTGTGTGTGTGTGTGTGTGTGTGATGCTTAGGGGTCCGACTGAACCCTGGAGTGTTAGTAAGTGCTCCATTTTTACCCCAGGACTCATAGAACCTGCCAGGCAGCATGAGAGAACGAAAGGGGGAAAGGAACACACGCACATTGACCTGACCCAAAAACACACATATTTATGGCCCTAACCCACCATGTGAAAGTTGATGTATGAATCTGTCCTACATGTTCTAGTGTGTGTGTGTGTGTGTGTGAGACTTCTCGTGTCCAATCTTACTTGGTTCCATCATTACCACACTAAACCCCCACACATTCTTCTACCGTCCACTCTCATCTCTTTCACTCCCTCTACGTTTACCTCCCCCTGTATCTCTCCTTTTCTCTCTCCAGATTCTTTCCATTCTCTCTCTCTACAAGCCAAACACCCTACCCCCGCATTTGCTATTCCCCCTGTCCTGTAGTCCTCCAATCCCCAGCCATGTTCCCCTCTGCCCTTTTCCCTTTGACCCCCAGCCATCTCCGGTCCACGCCTCACCCCCCCCACAATATTTCTGCCAACAACACACTATTCCAGTGCTGCTGCCCCCCTCTTATTTCTGCAAGCTCAGTCCACCTTCCCATCAGTGTGGGTAGGTTCAACAATTACACTGGTATATGTCTGGGGTGGAATTCCAAAACCCTCCTTTACATAAAAAAAGTGTATGTGTCGTCGTTTGCATGTGTGGGAAATGGTGTGTGTGATGAGCGAGTAAGCCAGGCGGGGGTGTGCGTGCTACTTATGGTACATCATCCTAGCTCTACGAGTATTATTTTCAAACAGGCACATTTTCGCTGTGTGTGAGAATGGACGAGAGGGAAAAGTTAAAGAAAGGAAGACATTGTCAGAGACGTCCGGAAGAACCCGAGATAAATAAATAAAGGAGGAGAGAGGAGAGGAGAGAAGGAGAGAGAGGAGGAGGAGAGAGGGAGAGAGAGAGGAGGAGAGATGAGACGAGAGAGAGAGAGAGAGAGAGAGAGAGATGAGAGAGAGAGAGAGAGAGAGATGAGGAATACACTCCAGTGATCTCTGGGTTTGGAAAGATGAAGACAGGACGGCGGTTTAGAAACATGGCACCACTATATTAGCTTTGGCCATCCGCTGTTTGTCTACGGGACAATTTATCCTCACTAAAAACAGGGGACCAACATGCATTACTGCTGTTGTTGTCCTGCCAAGGCCTTCCCTAGTGTCCTCAGTCGCTCTGAATAGTCAATACAAACATATAAAAAAATATATTTTTAAAATGTATTTTATAACTCGACACAATACACAATGGAAAGGTGGGCTCTCGGGGGTGCTGGAATTAGATGCCTAATGCTACCAGATCCCCGCACTCTCGTCACTCAGCAACAGATCCTGAATCAAGTAATGAGAGGGTTCCCGATACTACTGGAGGACGCGTTTCAGTTTTTGACGAACAGTGCTTTCAAAGTGTGCGGAGGGGGAAACTTGGGAATCTGTTTTCCTTGCTAGGTCCGATTACAATTTGATTTCCAGGCAACAACTTTGAGGATTACGGAATCGGATCTTACATAGGACTTTTCAATCTAGATGTCCTAGATATAGTCGATCACTATGATAAATGGTACCGGTTCTATATATCCCATTTGAGCTGAGCCCCATTTATTTTTTTAGTCTATGTTTAGCTGCGTCTTTCCAGTATATCCACTACCATTACCAACACACTTTCCTGTGTTCAAAATAAGCCAGTGTCACTAAAATACACCACCCCTAACCCGAGACAGAAAGAAGACTAGAGTGTGGAGAATGTGAAGTTTTACTCCTCTCCAGGCACCGCACAGCAGCAGCGCGCACACACACACACACACACACACACCCACCACAACCCACACCCCCACAACCAACACCACCACCCAGCACACACACACACACACACACACACACACACACACACACACACAGGAAGCAAGTGGCGGTTGAGGCTTTCAGTGCCGTCTTTGTGCCAGCTAAGGGAGGTATTTTGGGCAGGTAGGTACACAGACAACAACAAAAAAAGGCGGCAGAGAAAGCGGGCTCAGAAACAAGATGAAAGAGAGCTACGGTGAGAGATACGCTGTAGGTGAAAAGGGGAAGTGAGAGAGGGACACGCTGATCTTGTGCTGCTATACGTAATCAAACCAACACGTTTCGGGGTAAAAAAAMMAAAAAAACAACAACAAAACAGGAAGTAAGACATTTCAAACACTTCCACCCTACTCTTTCCCCTTCACAATACACTCACTCCATTTTCTCACCCCTCTCCATCTCCGTTTCTCTCCCTCTCCTTCCCTCTCCCGCCTTCGCACGCAGTCTTCTTGTGGCGCGCCAGCCTCCTGTTCCCTGGAGTCCTGTCTGACCTCTTTTCTGCCAAGCTGTCCTTGTATGAGTCCTGACTCGTGTATGAGTGGCACATTTCAGGGTGAAAGAGGGACATCCTCGACTTCACTTGAAACTCTACCTGCACGCCTGGCCCTATGCCACCCAAACTGGTCGCAGACACCATGTGTTAAATAAACCATGTGTAATAATAAACCAGGATTTTATTAGATGAAAGACAAACCGATCAGGTCATCACTAATCAATCCTCCCAGGTAGGCGATGTACACCAGCTACAGTGAGCTAGCTTCGCTAACGACTAGCCTCCGCGAGCCTTCTTGTCATCTCAGCTAAATAGGGACATTTGAGAAGAAGCCAACAAGATGCCAACAAGATGCCAAAAGGCAGTTCACCCTGATCAAGGACATGACTGGGCTATTATGAAGGGCTCAAAAGAGGGGGTTCCCATTCAGCCAAACTGACATCTACTTTAATAATAATCCCATTTTATTTGTCACATGGGCCGAATACAACAGGTGTAGACATTACCATGAAATGATTACTGACAAACCCTTCAAAAAATGTTTTTTTAAGTCTGCGTTGTTGGTTAAGTAAGAAAATAWTAGCAAAAAATAAATATATAMAAATTATAAAATAGGGGGTACCRGTACCCAGTCGAGGTAATTGAGATAATATGTACATGTGGTTAGGGGGTAAAGTGACTATGCATAGATAATAAACAGCGAGTAGCAGCAGCGTAAAAAAGGGGGTCAATGCAAATAGTCCGRGTAGCATTTGATTAACTGTTTAGCAGTCGTATCGCTTGAGGGTAGGAGCTGTTAAGGAGCYCTTTGGACCTAGACTTAGTGATCCGGTACTGCTTGCCGTGCGGTAACAGAGAGAACAGTCTATGATTAGGGTGGCTGGAGTCTACGTACTACCCTCGTACTACCCTCCGTAGCGGTCAGATGCCGAGCAGTTGCCAATACAAGCGGTGATGCAACCAGTCAGGATGCTCTCGAGGGTGGATCTGTAGAACTTGAGGATCTGAGGACCCATGCCAAAGCCATGGAAGGCAGACTCAATTAGCCACCAGCGTAACACAGGAGGACTTTCTCCTTCCCTCTCTTTCCATCCCTCCCATCAGGCAAAATGATGGGTGTCCTCTCTCACTACCYCTCCCCTCCGCTTTATGCTTATTTAAAAAGCAAGTCAGTTAAGAACGAAATTCTTATTTAGAATGACAGCCTACWCCCTARACAAACCCAGACGACGTGYGCAGCCCTATGGAATCCCAATCACAGCCGGATGTGATGCAGCCTGGATTTGAACCAGGTACTGCAGTGTCTTAGACCACTGTGCCACTTSGGAGCTTAGTCTCAAATCCAAACACAAGTGTTTTCATGGAGGCATGCTAACTGGGGGRGAAGCCATTGTCAAAACATGACCAAGAGTAGTTGTTGTTGTTATTGAATAAAGCAAAGTGTATTCTATCTGAATCTGGCTTACTCTTCAAGTTCTGTTCTTGGTATTAGTTATTATGGGGTCATGGAGCATCCAATTTCACTTCCATGCAGCACATCACCCACAACCCATCACCCACAACCCGGGTGATATCAGCACAACACTGACCAAAAGAGCTATAGTTAAAGGTTCAGTATGTAGCTTTCCGAGTGACCGGGTCCAATTCACGTAGAAATATTAGTTATAGATCTTTCATTTCTCTTTGAAAGTGAGTCTGATAAGCAGTAGATCCATTCTTTGAGCTCTGTTTCTATGCTTCCCATTCCGAAGGTTAAGCTTTGCAAAATTTTTGGTTTTGTACACCGGCTTCAAATAGCTGAATATATGATATCTTTGGTTATTGAAAATGTATTTCACAGCGGTTTAGATTGTACAGTGACTCTCTTCACAATACATTGCTTGTTTTGCCACATAAACCGAAATTGCCGAACATAATATATAATTTCTATCAACCATGTAATGGCAGAGCGATTTCTACTACACATTTAAGAGCTTCCTTAGCTGCTCATTGTAAGAGCTGATCACACGGAGAACTGATCACCTGGCCAGACTGTGACGGCAGTGGGGGTCGTATGGTGGAGAGGGGGAGGGGTCGGGGGGAGGCGAGTGGCAGAGGGCTCTCATATTTCCCATAAACCCCCTGGGCCCTGTTGACCTGTCTGTCTGCCTGGCGTGACCTTGTGCTTGCACCATTTGACCCCTAGCTGACAGATGGACCTGTTTGTCTGGCTGAGACGACCATTAGCGTTCGTGTCGGATCCGAGGGTCGCGTCACAGAGGCACAGACAAAAACAAAAACAATCACGTACACATTTAACCACGTCCACGCGGACTAAACTACAACCAGTGCACAATAAACACGCACACAAATCGGGCCGTCGCAGAAATACAGCTGAAGAGTGCGCAAACGCCGCAAACGCACTGATAAACTGTGGAGTTAACCCCAAGTTCCATATCCCACTGGGCATTATCCACACSCCCATCTGGGCCGTTAGATCAGGGGAGGGAGACTAGAGGCCGAGCAGCTCCTCCCGAGAAGGCCTTCGAAGAGGGAGTTCATCAATTAGTAAACACAGTCAAAACCAGTGCTACTCTACACGCCCACCACTTACCCTCTCACCGGAGAACGGCCTGGATAGGATAGAGGCCGCTGCTCCCCTCTGAAATATTTAAAAGCCCCAATCATTATAGTGCTACGAGGTAAATGGATGAGGCCAGTGGAGGAGTGCGAGGGGTAGGGGGTTGTCTGTGTTATAGAGTAAAAGAGTAGAAGGGGGAAGTGGATGGGGGGGGGGGGGGGGGGGAAGAGGGGGGTTTGGGGGTTGGTCTCTCTGTGTGTGTGTGTGTGTGTGTGTGTGTGTGTGTGTGTGTGTGTGTGTGTGTGTGTGTGTGTGTGTGTGTGTGTGTGTGTGTGTGTGTGTAAGAGAGAGTGAGATAAAGAGGAGAGAAAAAAAAATGGGGCCGAGCATGAAAGGGAAGCGGCTGCATACCTCGCAGCAGCAGCAGCGTTGGCGGTAGTCCTCGGGGGAGCAAGAGGATCCTGGTACAGTTACTAAGCCTCCCTCGCTCTCTCTCTTCAAAAGGCTCACTGTGACTGTATTATAGTCTTCTTCTCTCACAGACATCTGCCTCTCCTCAGAGAAAATAACTCCTAGCGTTGTCATGCAAGTGGGGGGGACCAGGGACAAATATCAAACACTAACTCACGGACGGAGGAAACTAAAAACAAGGACGAGTCAAAATGTTGTTTAAAAAAAAAATAACATATACGCCTCGATACTGGAACATGAAGAATGGTTCGGCACTAGAATTTGTGTTACTTTCGATACATCTGTCAAATGTGTCTYACGGATCAACTCTGTCTATCAGCACAGTTGATGTCCCCCTATATAGCGCGAAAGCACAGTGCCTGCTCCACTTAGCCTGCACTAGGAGTCTGGGCTGCATCATGTTAGCGCCCTATTCATGCTGCACACAAGTTAACACACTTAAATAATGCGATATATAATGCATGCAGAAATGTTGAAACTGTTAATTACTGTTYGCAAAACAATGTCCATACAGGTTAGAACACTTTCCAATGCAAGAAGAAACCGGTCGATTCCAGCTTCGTAGGCTAACTTTCCTTCTAGCGTATAGCTGAAGCTATCATCAATTCACTACACTAGTACTTTGTTTGTGACAATATGAAAATCATAACGCAAAATATGCGGATTTCAAAGCTGATTGCCACCAAATCTTTTTTGATTCACTTCAAATCGGTCTCTCTCTCTTATCTACAGAGCTCGCCAGTTTATAGTCCTAAAAACCGGAAATTAGTTACCTCTGATTCATTCAGCCATTCCTATGGGGGAAATTAATGGGGTTTTGGGATAAACGCTGAAAATAAGGTCTGAGGTTAACACAGGCTTAGGAGATCTTTTTGTTCTATGAGATAATATCAGTCAGTTAACATGACCTTTATGAATTAGGAAGCCTTGGTACTTTTGTTTGGATTACATAAAACGCTTCAAAATTCCCCAACAGTGACGATAGCTGATGAAGAGTAGCTCCTAGAACAAAACGTATAATATCACCTAAGCCTGTGTTTACCACAGACCTCATTTTCAGCATTTACCCAAAAACCCTAAAAAAAAAAAAGCCAATAATTTCACCATAGGCTTTGTCCAACGAACCATATCGAAGTCAAAATTCTGGTTTCGTGACAACACCATATACTGTACATCTCAGCTTACTGGGTGGTGTAAGATCATGGTTAGTCTTGGACAGCGATGGCTGTCGGAATCTAAACAGTCCTGTATGATTGAAACGTTCATTGGGGTTCCTCATTACTATCCTCATCATGTCGGACCTGGGTGGAGGCAAGAGTGTACATTGACATATGTGTGCTTGCTTATATGTATAAGAATGTGGGTGATCATATGTGAGAGAGCGAGAGAAAGAACTAGCTAAAAAATGATGAGAGACGGGGTCAATGAGGTTACAGCACAGAAAGCGGCTCACATGGGCAGGCAGAGAGAGGCAGAGAGAGAGAGGCAGAGGAGAGAGAGAGAGAGAGAGAGAGAGGCAGAGAGAGAGAGACAGAGAGAGAGACACAGAGAGAGAGACACAGAGAGAGAGAGAGACAGAGAGAGAGACAGACAGACAAAGCGAGAGAGAAAGAAAGAAATGCAGAGAGAGAGAAAAGGCAGGCAGTCGGGATGTAGGTCATTCAGGGAGGCAGTCAGGCCAACTCCAGATCCAGCTCTAGACTGTCAGTGCTGTGTTAGTCACAGTCCTGGATCCAACCCAACAAACCCCAACCTACAGATACACACAAACACACAGGGTGACTCATCGCGCCAAACTCCGGCCCCTGGCCCCCAGCCTCCGATTGGTGGACCGGAGGACTGTTTACATGGCAGAAAAATGACATGAGATAACCCTGAATGGTCCCCAAGGCTCGTACTATTGGCAGACAAGACTTTCTGTTGGAGGGAGAACAGGGAGAGATCCATCCTTTTGCTTTGCAGAGCACTACACTGTATGTAAACAGACCAACAAGGGTTACAGTATGCAACCAAGGTCATGGCTCGAAGTGTAAACATGCCAGAGGGGTTAACTGGTGAACAAACAGTAGGACTGTTCTGCATCTGGAGTTCTTTCATTTTCCTGGAGTGTCCTGCATCAGGAGTTCTTTCATTGTCCTGGACTGTCCTGCATCAGGAGTTCTTTCATTGTCCTGGACTGTCCTGCATCAGGAGTTCTTTCATTTTCCTGGACTGTCCTGCATCAGGAGTTCTTTCATCGTCCTGGACTGTCCTGCATTTGGAGTTCTTTCTGTCCATCTCTTCCCTTTTTCCTCACCTTGATCCCTCCCAGAGTGAGCAATCAGTGCCTCCCCCTTTAGAGCTAGCAGCGGGGAGAGGAGTGGCAGTGAAACAATAGGGACCGGGGCTAAAGCCTGGCAGTGAAACAATAGGGACCGGGGCTAAAGCCTGGCAGTGAAACAATAGGGGCCGGGGCTAAAGCCTGGCAGTGAAACAATAGGGACCGGGGCTAAAGCCTGGCAGTGAAACAATAGGGACCGGGGGTAAAGTCTGGAAGTGAAACAATTGGGACCGGGGCTAAAGTCTGGCAGTGAAACAATTGGGACCGGGTTTAAAGTTTGGCAGTCAAGCCATTGGGACCGGGGCTAAAGTCTGGCAGTGAAGCCATTGGGACCCGGGCTAAAGTCTGGCACCAGTCCACAGTCCACTGGGGGGAACCAGGCGGTTAACCCCCATGTCATCTCTGGGCTTTGTTTCTGACAACTAAATCTACAGGGATTAGCACCCCAGCAGACAATGGCATCGTAATCCCACCAGCTCAGCCCAGCATATTGACTAGAGGGAGTAACATGGGTCAGTACTCTGGTCCATTAGGCCAGGCTGGGTTAGGGCCAGTCTGGGCTGATTCGGGCTGTCGGCCCGGGAGGTTAGGACCTCGTACTGGGATATTTGTGCGTTTTTTGTAACGTTTGTTGTGTAACACTTATGCTGTTATCTGTGGTGCTGTGGTGAGTGGCAGGATATTGGCAGAGGTAATCAGGGTTAATCACCTTGCATGACAGAGTGGAAATCTGCTTCTGAGAATTAGAGTAAGCGGGGGACTGGTCCAATCCCAAAGTAGAGAGGTTTTTGGGCCTTTAGCCTACTTGGTCTCATACTAGGGACAACATTTTTGTGAATAAATAACATTTCATAGTAAGGATTGTTGGGTTATATTTAACTGAAATAAAACAAGTCTCTTGACATCCAGTCATTTAACAATGTATCTAGATAATAAAAATTCTAAAAAACAGATCAAAATTTGGTTTTTGTAAATTTGTAMAATTTCATATTTGACCCTGGCTGTCGAGTTCAAAGGTCATAAAGTATGGCAGCCTAGCCATACCAGCTAAGTATAGCAGAGGCAGTGATGCTACACTAGCTAGCCAGCCTCAGGGGGATAGAAGGAAACCCCAGTGATGCTCTCATTTCTGCTGCTGTGACACGCTAGCGTCTCCCTCTTCTCTCTCTCTCTCTCGCGTGCGCGCTCAGGGAACAATGGGCTCAATGATTTCCTCAGACCTGCCCTACTCAGCGCTCGAGTCTCTCATCTCCACTTTAAGACTTAATCTCTTCCCCCTCGCCTTTCTTTTCTTCCCCTCTGCTGCTCGACCCCAGCCAGCCTCTCCAGGGCCTCTCTTCAGAGCCAGAATGAAGAGATGAAGGGAGAGAAGAGGAGGGGAGGAGAGTGCTGCTTGGAGCTATTCAGGCTGGCTGACGAGAGCGATAGAGAGAGAGAGACTGTGCTGGGTTTTAGAAGAGAATAAACGACGATGTTCTCTCTTTTGGTACATCTACTTACTACCACAACAACAATTACAACCAATGCTTTTACTACTATAGTTAAGCTACAACTGTCATTACAGAACTTAAAGCCATGACAACAATCACTTCTGTAACCACAAACAGCACAGACGCTCCTTTTGCTGCAAAAAAATGACTATCAGTGATCTTCAACAACATCTTGCGTTACACTACATTTTTGAAACAGTTTCATTTCTGTTAACACTTTAACCCATTTCTACGACTCAGTTGGGATTTTGGACTCGGGGACATAAGTTAGCGTCTGAGCCGTGG
>NW_019957650.1:245575-255023 GCF_002910315.2 Salvelinus sp. IW2-2015 | reverse complement strand
GCGGACTGTGACTGGCCACTTGTATTCTCGATTGTGTTCTTGTACATTATGGCTGTCTGGAAAAGCAATGGTCGGGGGGGGGGGGGGGGGCGGACTGTGACTGGCCACTTGTATTCTCGATTGTGTTCTTGTACATTATGGCTGTCTGGAAAAGCAATGGTCGGTAGCTACGGGGGGAAAATAGGGGAATGGGTTCCCTACTTCCAACAGACGCGCATGGTATTCCCGAAAAGTTGAATATACTAGAGATCGTTGCAATTTGTTTCGAGAAAATGTGTTTCTACTTCTCAGAAACAAGGGCCTGGGGCAATAGACTGGAAGTCTTTTTTTTTAATACAAAAACAAAAACTGTGTTCCCATTTCCCAAAAACAAACCAGGAAAGACCTTTAACTACAAAAAACAATGTTCGCAAAACAAATCACTTCAAACGTCTAGGACATCCAAGAGTATATTGAAATCATTTGGGGACTAAAGTAAGTGAACGGGGAACACCGTCACGCTTTTTGTCCCATTTCTGTGATGCCTTGGAGGCCTCAGTACGGCTGTGTCATGGTTTTTACTCAGGCATGAGCTGGTCAGCCGCTGTGGGCTGAAATWGGCATTTTAACACGTGGCCAAGCTCAGCTGGGTAAGACTCAAGTGACTGCCAGTGGCTCCTCCACTACTCGGCCAAACCGACTAGCATCAAGATCCCAACTAAGGCACATTTTTACAGTTTTTTTTTTTTTTTGTGTGAGGAGAGAAGAAAAGTCAAGACAAGAAAACAAACAAATTAGTGTGGGAGGGAGAAGGCTGTCTCTAAAAGGCTGGAACCAAACTGAACTGTTGCTAAAAACAGAGACGACTTGTCTTCGTCTCCTCCTCCACAACCAAGCTGAGAGGAGGAAATAGGAGCCAAGCAGGGAAATGGTTTAATTAGATCAAGATTAGTAATGAGATTAGCCCTGTGTCGAGTGTGTGTGTATCGAGTGTGTGTGTGTGTGTCAAGTGAGTGAGTCAAGTGATTGTGTGTGAGTGAGTGTGAGTGTGTGTGTGTGTGTGTGTGTGTGTGGTAAAACCACCACAAGGGCTGACCCAGGGACCCGGGCCCGGGCCTGAAGTGTCCCCTTCATGGAATCAACCATTTATCTTCATACAGATCTTAGCACAAAATCCACGTAGGAAACTAATTAACCAGTAGTAAAGTTAAAAACAGCCCAGCCACGGCTGAGGAGATCTGTGAGATCTCCCAGCGACAGCCCCTGACCTACATTCAGCTGCAGCTGCTGTGCCATGTCTGAGAGAGGGAGGCAGCACTGGGGGATTTCTCCAGAGGTAGGGGTGTGTGTGTGTGTGTGTGTCTGAATGGATATAGGAATGCGTTTGTGTTTATTAGCAAAAGGGTGTGTGGCTCTATAAGCAAGCATGCGTGTGAGTTTTAAGAACCTCTTCAACATCAACACCCGCTGAAGATGCCCCGAAGCATCTTCAGCGCAGCTCGACTTTCCTACAAGCGCTGTGTCATGTGTATACATTCATGTGCATCGCCGTGTGTATCAACTGTAAATAAGTCTGCGAACGTCTACCTCCCAAGGGTACGGCTTTGTTATTCTTCTGTTTAAAGGAGCATGTTGAAACTCATCTAATGTGAATGAGAGCGTTCATTAGTAAAGGAGAGAGAGAGTGTGTGTGTATCTGTTGTGTGTTGTGATGTGTGTGTCTGTGGCTGTGGTGTGTGTGTGTTGTGTGGTTGTGTGTTGTGTGTGATGCTCTGTATTGTGGCTGGAAGAGCAGTTGTTGGTTTGGTTTGTGATAACGAACGAGAACCGACCGTTAGACCTACACCTCCCTCACCCCTCCTGGGCTAGACGGGAAAGATCACATTCCAACCCCGGGGGGGGGGCTACTGAGCCTGACACCCAAACCAAAACAGGGACAGTGGCTTTCTGCAGGGAGGGACGGAGAAGGAGAGAGAGGAGAAGGGAGAAAGACATGGGGTTACGGCAGGGGAGGTGGAAAGAGGGGATGAGTGAGTGAGCGAGAGACAGAACAGAGAGGGAAGAAAGGGGCTGGGAGAGACAGCGAGAAGAGGGGACCAGGTAGATGGCAGACACCGAGGGGAGTTGGATAAGAGAGAGAGAGAGAGCGAAAGAGGAGAAGAGGTCCTGGGTGGCGCAGCTGTGAAAAGCACTGGGGTTTGATCCCAGGCTGTGTCACAAGCATAGGACGGTGCTCAATTGGCCCAGCGGCGTCCGGGGTTAGCGGAAAGTTTGGCCGGTGGGGCTTTCCTTGGCTGATCGTGCTCTAGCGAATCCTTGTGACAAGGCCGGGCGCCTGCAAGCTGACGCCGGGTCGTCAGTCGAACGGAGTTTCCTCCGACACATTGGTGGCAGCTGACATCCGGGTTAAGAGAGTAGTGTGAGAAGAAGTAGGTGGCCAGGTGGGTCATGTTTCAGAGGACGCATGATTCGACCTTTGCCTCTCCCGAGCCCAATGAGGAGCTGCATTGATAAGCCAAAGGACCCAATTCAGGGCATTTTTTTTTTTATGAAATGCTTGTGGTCATACCACCCTGAACACGTCTGTTCGGGGTCGGGGACCGGTTAGTACCGGGACGGRGTACCGCCTGGGAATTCCAGGTGCCGTAAGCTCAAAAAGATATTTACAAAAAAAGAAAGAGGAGAAAGATGAGGGGAGGGAGAGAATCATAGTGTGGTGCAAAGGTTAACTTCCTCAGTGTGGGGAGACGGGTCTGAGGGGAGCGGGGGCAGTTTGGCCAGTTTAGTCCATTTACACTGCCTTGTGTGTGGCTTGACCTGCAATCCCTTTCACTAGCTGTTCATTTAAAGAGACTCTCCAGTACTTTTTAGCTGGCCCACATGGGGGRAAATGTAGGGAGAATGGTGCGRCACAGCTTAAAGGAAACAGTTGCTTTCTAACTGGGGATTTTGTGGATAATTAAGGTAAGAGAGTCATTCTGCTCATAGATCATGCATGTACCAACTACACGTTCAGAAACAAGTTTCTTAGTCACCCAAGTACCGGAGAATCCCTTTAAGGCGACACAGTATGCACAACTGCCACACAGCTTTAACCAAAGGCAACCACGACCCCAAGGCGATGCGCCTGTGTCTCTGTTGGTATACGGTAAGTAGCGTGTATGTGTGTGTGAGAGAGAAAGAGAGGGATTGTAAATACTATACACGTGTGTGTCGATGAGCTTCATCATAACAGCAGAAATGGTATTACTACTATTATTATTATTATTATTATTATTATTATTATCGTCTTTGGGAGGTGACGCCAGGCAGTATTACATTTGTCTACAGTTGTTTCTCTGGCTCCTTCATCCATCATTTTAAGTGCTTACAATCACTTCACTTCTCTCCTCTCCCCCGAGTCCTCGCTCCAATGAGCCCCTATCTGAAGCTGAGCCCTTCAACTCCACTGGCGTCTAATGGCATTCTCCATGTTGACGCGTTTGCAGATCTGACAAACGCACACGCCCTTTCCTGGCAATGACGTGAAATATAGGATGGTTTTTTTGGCGGGGGGGGGGCGCAAGGGAGCGAGAGCGTGTGCGAGATGGAAAGCGAGAAAAAGCGGCAGGACGGSGTGCTACGATGGGATGGCTGGAATAAACACATTCCGTTTCATTCATCGATCTACGGATTCTCCCAAATGGCCATGTTCTCCCCCTTAACACAGATGTGCATGTATCTATACTTGGATCAGGACAAGTAGAACCACCCCAGTAAGCTAATGGTCGACGTCTTTCAACCCAAAAAAATAGTCTGATAGGTGTAGTGGTTAAGGGGCCATGGCCTGCCATGAAAGTAACCATACTGACTTACAGTGCCTTTCGGAAAGTTATTCAGAAGCCTGGACTTTTCCACATTTGTTACATTACAATCCCCCCCCCCCCCCCCCCGCCCTCATCAATCTACACACAATGCCCATAATGGACAAAGCAACCAGGTTAGTAGACATTTTTGCTAATCATAAAAAAATTACAGAAAATATGACATTTACATAAGTATTCGACCCTTTACTCAGTACTTTTGGTTGAAGCGCCTTGCAGCGATTAGAGCTTGAATCTTCTTGGGGTACGACTACAACTTGCGCACACCTGTTTTTGGGGGTTTCTCCATTCTCTCTGCAGATTTCTTCTCAAGCTCTGTTCAGGTTGGATGGAAAGCGTTGTGCCAAGCTAATTGCTGCTTTCAGCATTAGTTTCAAGTCCGGGCACTGGCTGGACCATCAAGGACATTCAGAGACTTGTACCGAAGCCACTACCTGCGTCGTCTTTGGTTGTGTGCTTAGGGTCGTTGTCCTTGTGGAAGGTGAACCTTCGCCCAGTTTGAGGTTCTGAGCGCTCTGGAGGAGGTTTTTACACAAGGATCATTCTGTACATTGCTCTATTTTCATCTTTGCCCTCATCCTGACTAGTCTCCCAGTTCCTGCTGCTGAATAACATCCCAGCAGCATGATGCTGCCACCACCATGCTTCACCGTAGGGATGGTGCCAGGTTTCCTCCAGACGTGACGCTTTGCATTCAGGCCAAAGAGTTCAAATTGGTTTCATCCGACCAGATAATCTTGTTTCTCATGGTTTGAGAGTCTTCAGTTGCCTTTTGACAAATCTCCAAGTGTGCTGTCATGAGCCTTTTACTGAGGAGTGGCTTCAGTCTGGCCACTCTACCATAAAGGCCTGATTGGTGGAGTGCTGCAGAGATGGTTGGCCTTCTGGAATGTTCTCCTATCTCCACAGAGGTACTCTAGAGCTCTGTCAGAGTGACCATCGGGGTCTAGGTCACGTCTCTGACCAAGGCCCTTCTCCCCCGATTGCTCAGTTTGGCCAGGTGGCCAGCTCTAGGAATAGTCATGGTGGTTCCAAACTTCTTCCATTTAAGAATGGAGGCCACTGTGTTCTTGGGGACCTTCAATCCCTTCAGATCTGTGCCTCRACACAATCCTGTCTCGGAGCTCTACGGACAATTCCTTCGACCTCATGGCTTGGTTTTTGCTCTGACATGTACTGTCAACTGTGGGACCTTATATAGACAAGTGTGTGCCTTTCCAAATCATGTCCAATCAATTGAATTTACCATCGGTGGACTCCAATCAAGTTGTAGAAACATCTCAAGGATGATCAATGGAAACAGGATGCACCTGAGCTACATTTTGAGTCTCACAGCAAAGGGTCTGAATACCTATGTACATTTTTGACAACATTTCTAAGAAGCTGTTTTCGCATTGTCATTATGGGGTACTGTGTGTAGATTGCCCAATATTTTTTATTTCATCAATTTTAGAATAAGGCTGTAACATAACAAAATGTGGAAAAAGTCAAGAGGTCTAAATACTTTCCCGAAGGCACTGTACACCCCCTGGTCACCAACAGTAGGCTACATGTTTACACCGTCTCCTCTTACCTACAAGGGCCAGGTAGAGAGACATCTCAATACCGTACAGAAAGACCATGACAGACCGACGAGTCAGCACAACAWCAGGAACACTCCAGCATATCTGTATTCTCTTTCCTCCTACCGCGCTCTGATACTCAAACCAGAGGTCTTCAGGCTACTGTTCATAAAGACAATTTAGTATGTGCAAGGGATCCCTGCGTGAACTGAACCCATGACTTTGGCGTTGGTAGCGCCGCGCTCTTACCAATGGAGCCACACGGTCTCCTGTCCAGGACCGCATCGGTTTCAGACAGTGGAGTTCAAACGACTCCCCGGGTCGAGCGGTCGTTGCGGTAACTCGATGGAGGTTGTCGGCTCATTAGGCTRACGCGCTAATTTGAAGCACCTTACGGAGCTCATCTGCATAATTAATGAACTGGCAGGTGAGAGGGCGATGAGTGCTTTCATGGGATTGGGTTGGCACAGGCAGTGTGCCGTTGTGTGCGTGTGTATAATGTGTGTTTGGGTTTGATGTGTGGTGTGGGTACGTGTGTATGTGGGTTTGGGTTTGAGTGTTGTGGGTACGTGTGTATTGTGTGTGTTATATATGTGTGGTTTGGTGTGTTGGGATGTGTTGTTTGTGTGGGTACGGGGTGTGTTGTGTGTGTGTGTGTGTGTGATGTGTGTGTGTGTGTGTGTGTGGTTGTGTGTGTGTGTGTTGGTGTGTGTGTGGGTTGTATATGTGTTTTGTGGTGTGCATGTGTGTGGGTACGTGTGTTAGTAAGTTTGGAATGGAGTCTGGTGTGTGTACGTGTGCTTGTGTGGGTGGGTGGATAACCAACGGTGTTGTCGTACTCCAGTCCAGGACTCGAACTTGACTCGTGACTCAGATTTGGACTCGACCAGTAGTGAGCTTGTCAGAAAATCTCTGTTGCATAATTTAACATACTAACTACAGCAGCAAACGTTATAGAGCTGTTATCTAGTTATTCCTTAAAATGTGCAACAACGTAACATAATTTAGATTTAAAAATGGTTGGACCGCAGCTTTTAGCAGCACCAAGGGACTTGTGACTCGAGTAGAAAGGGCTCGGACACTAGAGACTCGACGTTTAGTGACTTGACTACATCAAATCATATTGTATTTGTCACATGCGCCGAGTAAAACAGRTGTAGACTTTATCGTGAGATGCTTACTTACGAGCCCTTAAGCAACAATGCAGTTCAAGAAATAGAGTTAAGAAAATATTGACTAAATAAAGTAAAAAAAATACAATAAAAAATAAAACAACAATACAATAAAAAAATAACAGTAAATAACAATACCGAGGCTATATACAGGGAGTACCGGTACCGAGTCAACATGCGGGGTACAGGTTAGTCGAGGTGATAAGCAGTGGTTACAGGCTGCCTTTGAGCCGCTCTGGGATTTCTGCTTGACATTACAACCATAATGGGCAGCCCCCTTCCTTTCCACCCCCCTTTGTCCCCATATATCCACCTTCGCTCACTCCTGATGCCCTCTGCCCCTCTGAGCAGACACCACCCCCACCCCCCTTCGTTCCCCTCTGGGCCTCCTGTCGGTGCAGGTTTTGGCCGGCAGGCTCTCCTCCCTCCCCTATTTTTAGGGCCCGCATTTTACAAGTGCTCTTCAGTTTCTCTTTCTTGCCCTCTTTTCCTTGGTGTTTCAACGGCGTGTAACAGGGGAGAAGACGGCTCCCATCCCCCCCAAACCGTCTGGTCTGCTCTTTCTAAGTGCTGCTCAAACGACGCCAGTTATGCCTTTGCGGAATTCAAGCCTCATGTCCAAATCCAAGTAGTTAGCGCTTAGCGTTGGTGGTGGTGTTGGGGGAAGCCACACCACTACCGGGGGAATTCCATGGGAGGGAAGGAATATCATATGGATTGATAGCTGGCTAAGTGTACCATCTTGGCTGCACCTCCATTTATTGTAACCTATACATTTGTCATCGGCTATACTTTTTGTTACAGACTAGCTATAGTCTACATTTTTTGGACAATGAATTTCTTATAAGACTGTTGCGTCACCCTTATTTGCCTTCACTTCATTCTATCCAATCGCTCACACCATATCCTTCCTTCCTTCCTTCCTTCCTTCCTTCCTTCCTTCCTTCCTAGCTCAGTGCGATCCACACAGAAGTGAGAAAGATACAATGAAAGTCCGTGGTTTAGGGGTACGCGAGCAGCCGAAGCCCACAGGCTGAGAGTGGCTTAGGCGGGGTTTATCCTTAGCCCAGAAACTGTCAGAGTGCTTGGGCACAGCGCCCTTCAAATCCGCCTTAGCACAGCACAAATAGACATCCATCTAGCTCCAGCTCCCCTTAGCTCTTCCATTTCTGAGTAAAGTCCCGATCAAGAAAAGGAGAGAGGACAGAGAGGAGTGGATTATTGAGAGGAAAAACAAACCCTCAGACCAAAACAGACATCAGACACTTTAGGGCTTATTCTAGGCCAAAGGCTATAGACCTACATTCCACCATAAGCTAAGCTCGTTGCAACCCCAACACTAACTTGGAGTGGACCAATGCTAATACCAGGGTTCATACACATTTTGACAAATGGAATTTCACGACTTCTCCGTGACTTTTAACCAAATTTCCATGACCAATAATTGTACGTATAATAAAGAAAGCGTCATGTGGTATCGACGCTGGGAGGCTGCTCTCTGATCCCATGTACCATCTCCTGTCACTCAGCAAGACACTTAACCCCCCACAAAGTAGAATCCCTGTCTGTCAACTGTATAAAGCGCATGTGGTCAACCCTCAGTCTGGAGCGCTACTGGGTGTGCAGGCTTTTGATACAGCCCTGCTCAAACACATCAGAGCCAGTTCATCAAGGTCGGTGGAACGTTTTTTGGGACATGCCCGAAAACATTAACAAATGCTAATAATAGCTAAACAATTATCTAGAGGGTACAAGATATGTTTTGAATTGGCTACCTACCTAGTTAATCTGTTCTCGATCATATTTTATAGGTTAGGCCTACAGGTCTCTCCTTGAGCAACGGCCCATTCGTCTCGCACCATGCAGGTGAGGCGCGCAAACACAGATGCACTAGTGTCATTCCGATCCTGGCTGCCATCCAGGACCTCTATGCCAGGCGGTGTCAGAGGAAGGTCCTAAAAATTCTCTCTGCTACCGCACGGCAAGCGGTACCGGATCGCCATCTATGCAGTCACTTTAACTCTACCTACATGTTCATATTACCTCGACTAACCGGTGCCCCCGCACATTGACTCTGTACCAGTAACCCTGTCTACAGCCTCGCTATTGTTATTTTACTGCTGTCACTTATTTATTTTCTAAGTACTTATTTTTCTTAAAACTGCATTGTTGGTTAAGGGCTTGTAAGTAAGCATTTCACTGTAAGCTTGTTGTATTCGGCGCATGTGACAAATAAAATGTAATTTGATTTGTACATCAGAAATGATCGAATAAAACACATGAGCTGGCGCACAACCAGAGAGAATTATTTTATGTAGAGATGCTGACGAACGGCGAATAAACTATAAACTATTAAAATATTCTTTGGGGATTTTTTCATTTTCCAAAACTTTTCCAAGCCTGACATTTCATGACCGCACGAACCCTGTAATACAAACTTATGAATAACATAAAAATGAAGTACACCTACACAAGTTTTTACAAGGTATACTTTAGCTTATAGACTACAACCAAAACTCGACTCATAAACGACTTAAAAACCCTTTACAAATCCTTATTAAATACCACAAATAACGTGTTACAATATTTCATTTGAAGTGAAGGACCCCGGAGTTCCATTTGAACACTGTCTAGACCACACAGCTGAGGACTAACAGAACCATGAGCCAACCAGCCCCAGACCCAACACTCCCTAACTGCCTTCACTAAACAGACACAGAACAATTCCCAATCTCCACTTTATAATACCAAAACACACCACACCGTGCCATATTCAGTACCAGGCACCACTTTCTAATCTACCAGGCACCACTTTCTAATCTACCAGGCACCACTTTCTAATCTACCAGGCACCACTTTCTAATCTACCAGG
>NW_019957650.1:210660-245570 GCF_002910315.2 Salvelinus sp. IW2-2015 | reverse complement strand
GCACCACTTTCTAATCTACCAGGCACCACTTTCTAATCTACCAGGCACCACTTTCTAATCTACCAGGCACCACTTTCTAATCTACCAGGCACCACAACAACAAGGCTGTCAGGCCATTAAATCATTAAGTTGCGCAACAGCGTCTGCTAGTAAGTCGACTCAGCACTAGCTCTAAGGAACAGCCTGTTCAGTGGGAGTTTAAATGTGAGTTTTTCTCTCTTTAAAAAGAGGCGGCCCGTTCAAAGAAGCAGGCGTGGTTGCGGAGCATACTGGCACAGGGCCTGGCCCTCTGGGGTGGAAGATAAACCACCGACGGGTTGTGAAATCCTGCCCTCTGGTCCTCTCTCTGTCGGTCTCAGTGCGGGTGAGGTATACGTGAGCGCTAGTGTCTTGTCAGCCGTCCCTGGTTACGGAGGAGCTAGGCTAATGGTTAGCCTGCAGGTTACGGGAGTGAGTCCGTCTCCGCCACAGAGGGCACTGTGCTCTGTGGAGAGTTGTGTGGTAAATAGTGTTGCATCGTAGTAAAGATGGGATCATACGTTTATGCTGAAATGTGTGTAGGTGCAAAAAAAAAAAAAATGGGACAAAAGGGAAGGAATTGACGGAAATCATTCCATTCCCAAATGCATTTTATACGAGAACATTTCTAGTCCTCGAAAGTGCAGCGTTATGAGGTGCGCCATTCCGCTTCTACACACATGCGACACAAGATGATTGTGCGCTTGGCTCTTTAGACAACAGTGTCGCCTTTGTTTTGACACTGTCCGTTGAAAGTCTGAGTAGCCACTTCTGAATTCGGGTCCCCCCGTCCACACATTTTCCTTTCGACTGGCTATGACCATGGGTAAGAGGGAGGCCCAAAAACACAGAGCTGCAACAGTAGAGTAGGCCCTCGCTTTAAAACCACAGCTACATCCCATACCAGCTGGCAGTCCCTAAGAAAGCGCCGCACCCCCATCTAAGACTTCACACACCGCATGGCAAAGACGTGGGAGGGGGGGGGGGGGGGGGGGTAGGGCTACACGCGGGCTTTATTTACACACACGTGGGGCCCCCAAGAAAAGGAGGAAGGAGGAAGGGGAGCCCGCAACCGTTTTGTCGTCTTCCACCGAGTGTCTGCTGCCAGACTGTTTATCCCTCACATCTCTTCAATGCAGAGCCAGCCTACTACTGGTCGGCCAAACCACAGGAACACCGAGCAGACGCTGCCAGCCATGTCGGACTGTTGGCAGGGCCAGAGAGGCCGCCCGCCTGCCCGCGAGATCTCCATTTGACAGCGGTCTCGCCACGCTGTCTGGAGCGCAAACTGCAACCCCCCGAAAAGCCCCAGTACGCCGGAACATTCTTTTTACGACCCCTTCCTTTTCTTCTTACTTACTCCCTTCCTCCCACTGTGTCCAGCGCTCTCTTGCTTCCTCTCTTAAAGTCTCTTTCTTACCTCCATCTCTCTCTTTCACTTACCACACTTACATTTTTTTCTCTATCTTTCCCTCTCATGCTGCCTTTTCTCCACTTCCTCCATCCCGGGTGATCGTTCCCTGCCGGCGCGGCGCAACGCTGTCCATGGGAAACAATTAAACGCCACATGGTCTTCCTTAGTAAGGACTTCCATTCTGAGGCGCAACAAGAGCGCCGTGACGGCCGTCGGGCTCCCAGTAGCTCCACACACACACTCCACGCCAAACACACCAGAGAGCCATTAGACCAGAGGCAGCTGGAGAAGGAAATTCAAGGCGGCAGTTTTTTTTCCTTTGGATGCCAGGACTTAAGGATGAATGACATGCCACCAAACCGGACAAGACTGTATTTGTCATCACGCTCGCTAATACATTGTAAATGTTCAATATAAATGCACTCATCGCAAACTAGATATTTTATCGAGGTGTCTGGTCCTCTAATATGGTGAAGACATGGACATAAAAGGTAGACCGTCCAGGAATTGAGGAGATGGATTGAAAGTGTAATCCTGGAACAAGCTCATTTCCTTTGGACAACAGAGTAGATAACAACAGTGTAATAATGAGCATTGAAGTCCTAACCCGGTGCCAGTCTGTTTCTGCTCAACTCCTAATGGAATTGTCATGACAAATGTTTACCTTTCCAATGGTGTACACAAAAGCACAAACAGATCTGTGACCAGGCTATACTCCAGGCTCCACCTCATTCCCAGCTCCAGTCTCCTCCCCTGCCTGCAAGACTCTTCTCTGGGCAGCAGCAGCAGCAGTCAGCATGATGGAGGACATTTCAAACAGCCTGTGATTGATGTGCCCTGAGTTCCGTTGTGCGGGATGGTGCCTCTCGGTGCCCTGATGAGGTGTGGGGGACTTTGCCAGGAGTGAGGCAGGGTGCTTGAGTTGAGTACCCGCTTTTACTAGGCGTTGCTCACACACTCCTACAAGGATTCTTTCATTTGTCAAGGGGAGAGCCTTCAAGCCAGTGAAAGTGTCGGCGCTTGCTCAGACATCAAGGCTATCCAAGCACTATTGTCGGTCACTACCTCAATGAGATCACCGATTAAACAGACAGACTTCGTGGCTTATTTCCTGTCCTAGTCAATGCTACGACTAAAAATGTCACCCAATTCAATAATAATAGTTAAGGCTTGCTTTTATATCACATCCAAAATAGATGTTTTAAATAAAGACACTGAAGGGTCAGGAGACCCAACGACTTCCATTCTACGTCAAAGTGACCTATGCTGACGTGAGAACGGCTTGGGGAGGGGAGACAAAGCTCAAAATAATCGTGCTTTCTGACTTGAGTGCTCTGGGGGATTATCCCGAGGAGGGCTGAACTAAATGGCACTTCGCTCAATAGCACTTTACTGCCGGGACTGAATGGCTGTCTACCTCTTTGTGAGTTGCGATTGCCACAGGTTTGTTTTGGCGTGAAATGGTCGGCGGCAGGGCGCCCGGCAAACATTCATGAATCGAAAGGTGGCTTCTCTTCCTTTCAAAAAGTCTGGAAAAAGCAGGGGCTATAGTTCAACTTAGTAAGGTAGTGCTGCTGCATATTTGTTGAGTGTTGCTGTGCGCACAAAACAACACAGTTAGTCACCCTCAGCCTTCACACAGAGCACAGAGAGAGAGAGAGAGCGAGAGCGAGGGAGAGAGCGAGAGAGAGAGCGAGAGCGAGGGAGAGCGAGAGAGGCAAGGCAGCTTTGCACTGGGCTTGTTTCCACATCAAAGTTTGTCTGGACCTCTGAGCTGTTTTTTTTTAAGTTGTACTATACAGAAATTGCTCCACGATTTCCTGGTACCTATAACTAATAGTTAGACTAATTTCAGTTTATTTGACAAAATAAGATAGTGTAGAGATTAAGTGTAGAGAATAATTGTACAAATCTAAACCGATATGAAATACAATTTCCATAACCCAAAATATTGTTGTTTAAGTTGTTTGAAGCTGGTGTACAAAACCAAAATAAAAGTCGTGTAACGGATGTGAAATGGCTAGCTAGTTAGCGGGTACGCGCTAGTAGCGTTTCAATCAGTTACGTCACTTGCTCTGAGACTTAAGTAGGGTTTCCCCTTGCGCTGCAAGGGCCGYGGCYTTTGTGGAGCGATGGGTAACGAYGCTTCGTGGGYGRCMGYTGTTGATGTGTGCAGAGGGTCCCTGGTTCGCGCCCGTGTCGGGGCGAGGGGACGCCGTAAAGTTATACTGTTACATTGATGCTGTTGACCCGGATCACTGGTTGCTGCGGAAAAGGAGGAGGTTGAAAGGGGGGTGAGTGTAACGGATGTGAAATGGCTAGCTAGTTAGCGGGTACGCGCTAGTAGCGTTTCAATCAGTTACGTCACTTGCTCTGAGACTTAAGTAGGGTTTCCCCTTGCGCTGCAAGGGCCGCGGCTTTTGTGGAGCGATGGGTAACGACGCTTCGTGGGTGGCAGCTGTTGATGTGTGCAGAGGGTCCCTGGTTCGCGCCCGGGTCGGGGGGACGGTTTAAAGTTATACTGTTACAGTCGCAAAAACAAAAATTAAGAATGGGAAGAAATAGGGCACATAGAACAGATCTACCGCTTGATAGATCTATAACTCACAATTCTATGTGAATTTGGTCGGGTCGCCCAAAATGTCACATATTGCCACTATAAGACTGGGAGGCTGCTATCCCTGGGTCTTGTTCAGAACGTTTTTGTGCGTTATTCCAAATGCCTATATCGCAAGAATCTATTTGATTTTTTCTTCGTTTTTTTTTTCATTCTTATGAGTGTTTATGTCTGCTTGTTCTCATGTCTTTTTGGTCTCGTCTCCTTCGCTCCTTCTGTGCTGTGTGCAACGGCTTGTAGACTGTGCACCTTCCAATTTACACACGCCAAGTCCCTCCCCCTGCCACTCACAACAACAAAGATCAAAAGATCACTTCTTCCTCTCTGACAAGCGGATTCAACTCACTATTTGCATTTGAGGTTTGGTCCACCGGAATCGTTGCTCACATGGACACCGAAACACATTGAAACATCATTTTACTGTAATAGAGGAGAAGCTACCTTTTCTAAAGATACCCGTTTTATGTCTCAACTACTCAAATTGCACGCAGAGCAGACACTACTAAAACGAGAGGATCAATGAACATTTCTTCTGGAAAACGTATGCTCAGTTTGTCACATGTGGCATTGCGGTATCACATACCCCCCAGCAGTATTTTAGCCAAAGACTTATACTAGCTGTCTAGTCTGTGTTTTGTAAATGTGCAATAAGCATAAAACACAATTATATAAAAGGAATTGGCTACTTGTTCTCATAACAGTTCAACTGTTCTACCTTGTTAGCAAGCAAATATATCCAAGGTGATAAACTTGCCTGCTACAAGAAGTTGGTCATTATTAGTGGTTCTGGTAAAAAAAAAAAAAAATAGGGTGTTTTCATAAAAAGACTTGAAAGCCAGATCAGCGATTATTACAAAAAAGCATATTAAACTATTTTGATAAAATAATTTAATTCCTAGTGGGTTCTATGGTTAATTTCACAAGTCCTGAATTCATTAGATTATTGCTGACTGTCTGAAATGCAATGTATTGCACAACAAGGCTGATTTGGGGGGGGGGGTAGAATCGAGATCTATACCGTGATTCGCCCATCGGTTTGAAAAGAATAGAGATATGATTTTTAGGCCATATCGCCCAGCCCTAACGTATAGCAAAACGTGTCGCAATGAAAATCAGTCCTCTAGTTGTTGGAAAAGTTCAGTTAGTTTAAATCAAACATACCCAAGTGTTGTCATTGAACAAGCTTTTCCCAGATTGTTGAATATGTATATCATTTTTTACTGTGGGTGCCACCATATTATCTTTGGGCGTAGGGCTAAATCCTAACCTCCTTAAGATGTGGCCCTCCTCGTCTTCCTGACCTCTTTGCCCCCTTCAGAGGGGCATAAATACTTTGGTCAATTGTACCCATCTCCATGAGAAAGGGGAGCTGAGCCTGTGAACAAATGATCCCTCCAACAGGCTTACACAAGCTTAGCAATGTTGACATGTCCGCACAATCACTGGAGACCAAGTTTCCAGGCAGAATATGACCATCAAAACGTCACACTTGCACTGTGAGCACATAGCAGGGATTTGTCCAGGACAGACCGCGAGGTTAGGTGTCACATGGGTGATTCAGTCAAGCATGACCCGTTCCACATTTACCATTGATATCCTGATGTTGTTTTGAATGACAATCGATCTAATTGACTGTTAGGTTGGAAAAGTAGTGTACTGAGGGTAAAACATGATCAACCGTTTCTAACAGACCAAAATGACGTGTGACAACAACTTGTGATAGGTGACCTCTAAGCATTTGAGCGTGACTAAGGTCAAAATCGTTCCATCATCACACTTGTTGTGATTTTGGAGCACACATGTTCTAAATATATACCTAGTTCCTCCTCACAAGTCACAGACACTGACTTGTTGGCTACGATTTTTTTTTAAAGAAGAAGAACGAGTCAGCAAGTTACCAATACATTACCGTACTATCCTACCCAGTGTTTGTCTGGACATTAAACGCCACTGAAGGCTGTAAAAAAAAAAAATCTGGAAGCAAAGAAGCATTGTATATCTATTCGGYCATAATGATCATTAAAGAGAATTAAAAATGTACTTGTTCTTTGGCAATGTTACATGATAGTTAGGTCTACATTTTTTCTCCCGTGTGAGAAAGTAGGCCCAGGCTATATATAGCATGTCGTTGTATATATAAACACTAGAATGGCAACACAGACATGGTCACATATTAATGAGTCACAAGGCGCCTCAAGCATGGCATGGTTTTAGTTTGTGCAAAGCGGTTTAAAACAATGTAATACGGCGGTTAGAATGGATTGCCACAATGTTATTACGATGTTGCAAATAAATGCCGCATGTTTTAGCGAAGATAAAGTGTTGTAGGGCAATATCATGTGACGAGTTGGCTAAGAATACAAGTTCAAATAAATACATTGAACTGATGATGCACTGTCGACAAAAGTTAGTATGGCCTACATTCAATAACTTGAGACAGAACATGGAGCCTACGGAAGACCGAAACAGTATAACAACGATCAACAATCAACAGCACACATCATGGCATGCGCGTAATATCTACGGATTACATTATATGTGCGCCTTGGTACATGCATGTTACTTTCGACAATCAATTACTGGTTAGTCGAGAACAAGTCAAGTGGAAATCAACATACAGTGGTTTGATCCATTCCAGTGTTGATTTCTGATGGACGAACTGAAGGGACGGTGTGCCGCAGGTACGAGGCTCTTATCAGGGATTAGACATCCTCGGTTCTGGTGGTAGTAATCCATAGTTAAAAACGGGTTCGGACTAGGGGTGAGTCCCACCGCATCCTCACTGTCGTACATCATGCAAAACTAACTGCAGCCCGAAATAGAACGATAATTTCCTTTGATCTCCTCCCGTTAGAATAAAGAAGACAAGAGAGGGTTTCAAAAACACCGAGCGCAACGAAGGATGTCATCACATATTTCGGGGATAGAACACATTGGGAGGTTTCCTCCCAAACAGAGTTGTGACATTATTACAACAATGTAACAACTTCTTGTTCTCCAATTTGCCAGATGAAGTGACGCAACCGACCTATATTGTGGCTTAATTCAGAGGGCACAAACAGTAGCAAACAAACTGTTGTGATTAGGAAAAATTGCAAGACAAAAAACGTTAAAACAATTACTCCGTCCACTGTTTTTGAATGGCGTTTCCAAAACTGTTGACCAACTCGGGCGACACAGGGATTAAAGTGGACCACGCTATCCCGCCCGTCGATCTGCCTTTTCACTCCAATGCAAGCATGTGTAGAATGCAAGTCATATAGAAAAGTCGCCTATGAGAATGTATTGTCCAGCACGCTCCCAGCGTCAGTGACGTGCCCACCCAATCTTGTATTTAGAGATACAGTATGTCGCCGAATCAAGTGGAAATAGGTATTTTAATTCCAACTCGTTCCTATTATAACAACACCAGAACGGGTCATATGTCCATGATCACGTCTTCGATAGACGACGGCGAGCGCTATAATATTTAATCTCAAATACATTAGGTTTAAGATTTGCCGGAGAATCTTTTAAGCATCCGGTTGTTTTCGGGCTCCCCACGTTACATAAGGATACTTGAGGGCCGGTGTCCATGTCTTGTGAAGAGACCTCTGCACACAGTTCATTCAGTTTCCAAATCCTGCCCTGCAATTTTTGACGAGTATCAGCAGCTGCGCATTAGCTCCACCTACCCAGCCTCCCTTCTCCTTCCTAAACCCTCAGCTGGGTGTCTAAAACCGGAAGCATCGTGTTTGGGGGAAAAGGATATAGCGGAAGAGGCGAAGCCCGTAAAACGGCTCAGGCGTTTCTTTTACAACATGCCCAAACCGGACGCGTGCGCCATCGTGCACAAATTTATTTTGTCCCCCCACACCAAACGCTATCACAACACGCAGGTTGAAATATCAAAACAAACTCTGAACCAATTATACTAATTTGGGGACAGGTCGAAAAGCATTAAACATTTACGGCAATTTAGATAGGATAAATTAAGGAGCAACTGCAAGCTATTTAGATAGCTTGTTTGCTGTTGCTAGCTAATTTGTCCTGGGATATACACATTGAGATGTTATTTTACCTGAAATACACAAGGTCCTCCACTCCAACAATTAATCCACACATAAAACGCTCAACCGAATCATTTCTAGTCATCTCTCCTCCTTCCAGGCTTTTTCTTTTTTGGACTTTATAAGGCGATTGGCAACTAACTTTCATAAGGTGTATTACCAACACCGACCTCCGTTCATCTTTCAATCACCCACGTGGGTATAACCAATGAGGAGATGGCACGAGGAGGGACTTGCAACGAGTTCTGTGCCACAAATAGAAGCAACTTCTATCTTAACGCCTGGCAACGCAGACGCTTGTTGGCACGCCCGAGCAGTGTGGGTGCAATGATTGAATAACATGTATGTGTACATTTATTTTGCAACGCGGGCGATGTGGCTACCTTAGTTTATCCTTCCCTCTATCTCCCTCTCAGCTCTTCCTCATGGGCTCTGGCCAAATGTAACCTTCTCATAGAGGCAGGCACTTGATGTACCATCAGAGGTAGAGTATCTATTCTGAATGAGATTTGAAGTGGAACATGATAATTACATGATAACATTGCAGGCCTAATTAATCTATGACTAGTGGGACTTGACAGCAACTGGGCTGTCGTTTTGTTACAATGACTGAAGTTGGCCAATGGCCCTTTCAAAGTTTTTCCATAACCAAAAATATTGTACACTGAGCAAAAATATAAACGCAACATGTAAAGTGTTGGTCCCATGTTTCATGAGCTGAAATAAAAGATCCCAGAAATGTTCCATACACTCAAAAAATGTATTTCTCTCCAATTTTGTGCACACATTTGTTTACATCCCTGTTAGAGAACATTTCTCATTTGCCAAGATAATCCATCCACCTGACAGGCATGGCATATCAAGAAGCTGATTAAACATTGTGATCATTACACAGGTGCACTGAAAATAAAAGGCCACTAAAATGCGCAGTTTTGTCACACAACACCACAGATGTTTTCAGAGAGCGTGCAATTGGCATGCTGGCTGCAGGAATGTCCAATAGAGCTGTTGCCAGAAAATGTTAATTTCTCTACCATAAGCCACCTCCGTCATTTTAGAGAATTTGGCAGTACGTCCAACGGGCCTCACAACCGCAGACCACATGTATGGCGTCGTGTGGAAGAGCTGTTTGCTGATGTCAATGTTGTGAACAGAATGCTCCATGGTGGAGGTGGAGTTAAGGTATGGGCAGGCATAAGCTATGGACAACGAATACAATTGCACAGAGATACCGTGAGGAGATCCTGAGTCCCATTGTTGTGCCATTCCTCCGCCGCCATCACCTCATATTTCAGCATGGTAATGCACGGCCCCATGTCGCAAGGATCTGTATACAATTCATGGAAGCTGAAAATGTCCCAGTTCTTCCATGGCCAGCATACTCACCAGTCACCCATTGAGCATGTTAGAGATGCTCTGGACTGACGTGTACGACAGCGTGTTCCACTTCCCGTCAAAATCCAGCAACTTCGCACAGCCATTGAAGTGGAGTGGGTCAACATTGCACAAGCCACAATCAACTCTATGCGAAGGAGATGTGTCACGCTGCATGAGGCAAGTGGTGGTCACACCAGATACTGACTGGTTTTCTGATCCACTCCCCTACTATATTTTTTTAAGGCATCTGTGGCCAAAATATCAATATCTATATGCCCAGTCATGTGAAATCCATAGATTAGGGCCAAATCTATTTATTTCAATTGATTGATTTCCTTATAGGAACTGTAACTCCGTAAAATCATTGAAATTGTTGCATGTTGCGCTTCTATTTTTGTTCAATATATTTTCAGCTGTTTGAAGCTAGTGTAAAAAACTGAAAGAAAAAGATGCAAAAACAAAACTTAGAACAGGAAGAATAGAAATAGCACACAGAGAACAGATCTACCGCTTCTTAGACTTGCTTCAATGAGAATTACAGAGCTATAACTTACATTTCTACGTGAATTTGGTCAGGTCACCCAAAAATGTACATATTGCAGCTTTAATAAAGTTGTATTCTATTCAAAGACAAAAAAGGCTTGAACAGTTTAAAATATGAGTGAAAAATCTGTAGGGTTAAGCCTGAATGCACAATAATGTATTTACTGAAAACAAGTGTGGCGGCTGTTGTTCTGAGACAAAACAAGACGCTTGTCAATATTGTTATACCTTTCCATCCATCCATCCCTGTCCATGTACCGTAAATACGCCCATTGACAGCCCACCAAATACACACACACACCTTTCACAGTGCAGCTGAACTCTCCGTGAACCCAACAAACCAGGCAAACGCCTCACCTCGTGCTGGCCCACCACATGCTCACCTTCTCACTTCGCCCCCCACCCCACCCCCGCACACACCTTCCTTGGCTTCCCTTCCCTGGGCAGAGGTTGCACACACACACACTTGCTAGGGGGTAGAGCAGTGTGCACATAACAAGGCAATGAATAGTCAAGTCGTGGCGCCACTGTGCATCAGTCAACGAGCTAAACCAAGGTTGCTGTCAGTGAGTGAAAGATGGCCCCATCCGTGAGTAGAACAACGTATCAACCTCTTCTTTCATGCCTTGGCTGATCCCATTTTTTCCCTTGACGTGAAAGTGCCCTGGTATTGATTTTCATCTGTTTAAAATATTAGCTGCTCGGGATAAAAGACCACACATCAAATAAATACACATTCGTTAATCGATAGGAGGCATTAAATCCATTGAGAGTGGCGGCAGGGGTACTAGCCACAGACACGGGCCCTATATAGGATATTACAATTTTCTGATAGGTATGTAAGCGAGCGAGCAGTGCCTGGCAAGCTGCGTAATGAAAATTGACTTCATTGTAAATGTACGATACAAAGCAATTTGCTATTACTTACGCTTACATCATTGCCTTTGGCTTTAGCCCAGTTTGCGTATTACCATTTTCACAACATATTTTCGTTTGAGGTCAGTTGATGATTAAGTATAGAAACACGTTTTCCACAACAAGCAATTCAGGAAAGTGGAACAACAGCCAAATATTGCCTTTGTTTCTGAGGCACTGCTAAGTGCACTCATACATTGTAGGCCTTCCCGTCTTGACCCAAACAATCACATGTTCACACAATCTGTCTGACCTTTGACTGATTCAAATCGTTTATTTGTCACATGCACCGAATACAACTGGTGTAGACTTTACCGTGAAATGCTTGCTTCACGAGCCCTTCCCAACAATGCAAAGAAAAAAAATGATAATGGCGCTATATACAGGTAGTACCAGAACAATGTGAAGAGGTACAAGTTATTTGAGGTAGATTTGTACATGAAGGTAGGGTAAAGTGACTAGGCATCAGGATAGATAAGACTCAACTAAAAAACAGCGCAGCCGCAGCAAAGGATGAGTGTAAAAGTGTGTGGTGTGTGTGTGTACTAGCGGTCAACTGTGAAATAACACATATGGAATCATGTAGTAACCAAAAAAGTGTTAAACAACTCTTCAAATATCAAGGCAAAGGGTGGCTATTTGAAGAGTTGTTTAACACTTTTTTGGTTACTACATGATTCCATATGTGTTATTTCATAGTTGTGATGTCTTCACTATTATTCTACAATGTAGAAAATAGTAAAAATAAAGCAAAACCCTTGAATGAGTAGGTGTTCTAAAACCTTTGACCGGTAGTGTATATGTATGCTTGTATTGTGTTGGTGTGCATTATCTGTATGTGTGTGTGTGTGTGCATGTGAATGTGTTTTCTGCGGGAGTGTCAATGTAGTGTGTGTGAGTGAGTGTATATATGGTGTGTATATATACAGTTGAAGTCGGAAGTTTACATACACTTAGGTTGGAGTCATTAAAACTCATTTTTCAACCACTCCACAAATTCCTTGTTAACAAACAATCGTTTTGGCAAGTCAGTTAGGACATCTACTTTGTGCATGACAAGTCATTTTCCCAACAATTGTTTACAGACAGATGATTTAACTTATAATTCACTGTATCACAACTCCAGTGGGTCAGAAGTTTACATACACTAAGTTGACAGTGCCTTTAAACAGCTTGGAAAATTCCAGAAAATGATGTCATGGCTTTAGAAGCTTCTGATAGGCTCATTGACATCATTTGAGTCAATTGGAGGTGTACCTGTGGATGTATTTCAAGGCCTACCTTTAAACTCAGTGCCTCTTTGCTTGACATCATGGGAAAAGCTAAATAAATCAGCCAAGACCTCCAAAAAATTGTAGACCTCCACAAGTCGGGTTCATCCTTGGGAGCAATTTCCAAACGCCTGAAGGTACCATGTTCATCTGTACAAACAATCATATGCAAGTATAAACACCATGGGACCACACAGCCGTCATACCGCTCAGGAAAGAGACGCCTTCTGTCTCCTAAAGATGAACGTACTTTGGTGCATAAAGTGCAAATCATTCCCAGAACAACAGCAAAGGACCTTGTGAAGATGCTGGAGGAAACAGGTACAAAAGTATCTATATCCACAGTAAAACGAGTCCTATATCGACATAACCTGTAAGGCAACTCAGCAAGGAAGAATTCACTGCTCCTAAACCGCCATAAAAAAGCCAGACTACGGTTTGCAACTGCACATTGGGACAAATATCGTACTTTTTGGAGAAATGTCCTCTGGTCTGATGAAATAAAAGTAGAACTGTTTAGCCATAATGACTATCGTTATGTTTGAAGGAAAAAGGGGGAGGCTTGCAAGCCGAAGAACACCATCCCAACCGTGAAGCACGGGGGTGGCAGCATCATGTTGTGGGGGTGCTTTTGCTGCAGGAGGGACTGGTGCACTTCACAAAATAGATGGCATCATGAGGCAGGAAAATTATGTGGATATATTGAAGCAACATCTCAAGACATCAGTCAGGAAGTGAAAGCTTGGTCGCAAATAGGTCTTCGAAATGGACAATTACCCCAAGCATACTTCCAAAGTTGTGGCAAAAATGGCTTAAGGACAACAAAGTGGCCATCACAAAGCCCTGACTTCAATCCCATAGAAACTTTATGGGCAGAACTGAAAAAGTGTGTGCGTGCAAGGAGGCCTACAAACCTGACTCAGTTACACCAGCTCTGTTAGGGGGAATGGGCCAAAATTCACCTAACTTATTGTGGGAAGCTTGTGGAAGGCTACTTAAAACGTTTGACTCAAGTTAAACAATTTAAAGGCAATGCTACCAAATACTAATTGAGTGTATGTAAACTTCTGACTCACTGGGAATGTGATGAAAGAAATAAAAGCTGAAATACATATTTCTCTCTACTATTATTCTGACATTTCACATTCTTAAAATAAAGTGGCGATCCTAATTGACCTTAGCCAGGGAATTCTTATGAGGATCAAATGTCAAGAATTGTGAAAAACTGAGTTTAAATGTATTTGGCTAAGGTGTATGTAAACTTCCGACTTCAACTGTAGTTTAGTGAGTGTGCATAGGGTCAGTGCAGATAGTTTGGGTACCATTAATTGACTATTTAGCAGTCTGGCTATTTAGCAGTCTTATGGCTTGGGGTTAGAAGCTGTCTCTGAGGTTGTTGGTCCGAGAGCCGATGTTCTGGTACTGTTTGCCGGCCGGACAGTCTATGGCTTGGATGGATGGAGTCTTTGGCAATTTTTTTTCTGATACTGCCTGATATAGAGGTCCTGGATGGCAGGGAGCTCGGCCCCAGTGATGTACTAGGCTGTCCGCACCCCTGTCTGTAGCGCTTTGCGGTCAAGGGCGGTGCATTTGCCATACCAAGAGGTGATGCAGCCAGTCAAGATGCTCTTGATGGTGCCGCTGTAGAACTTTTTAAGGATCCAAGGGCCCATGCCAAATATTTTCAGGCTCCTGAGGGGGAAGAGGCGTTGCCGTTCCCTCTTCACGACTGTGCGGATGTGTGTGGACCATGTTAAGTCCTTAGTGATGTGGACACCAAGGAACTTGAAGCTCTCGACCCGCTCCACAACAGCCCTGTCGATGTGAATAGGGGTGTGCTCTTCCCTCTTTCTCCTATAGTCCACAATCAGCTCATTGGTCTTACTGATGTTGAGGGAGAGATTGTTGTCCTGACACCAGACTGCTAAGTTTCTGACCTCCTCCCTGTAGTCTGTCTCATCGCCGTCGGTGATCAGGAGTCGTGCGCGGTTCACCCCAGTCGTGGGTGAACAGGGAGGGGACTAAGCACACATCTTGAGGGTCAGCGTGGAGGAGGTGTGTCCCCTCACCGCCTGGGGGAGGCCCGTCAGGAAGTCCAGGATCCAGTTGCAGAGGGAGGTGTTTAGTCCCAGGGTCCCTAGCTTGATGATGAGCTTGGAAGGGACAATGGTGTTGAACACTGAGCTGTTGTCTATAAACAGCATTCTCAGTTATTTCCCCTCTTGTCCAGGTGGGAAAGGGGAGTGTGAAGTGCAACTGACATTGCATTATCTGTGGATCTGTTGGGGCGGTATGTGAATTGAAGTGGGTCTAGGGCGTCTGGGATGATGGTGTTGATATGTGTTACGACCAGCCTTTCAAAGCCCTTCATAATTACAGATGTGAGTGCTACAGGTAGTCATTTAAGCAGGTTACCTTGGGAACAGGGACAATGGTGGTCAGCTTGAAACATGTTGGGATCACAGACTGGGACAACGAGAGATTGAAAATGTCTGTGAAGACACTTGCCAGCTGGTCTGAGCTTGCTTTGAGAATGCGCCCTTCGACTGTTGGCTCCGAGTCAGTCTCACAGGATTCGCACTATAAGGATAAAAACATTGCTTTCCAACGGATGAGATGCACAGGAGTTCTAAAGGGTCTTGTTATCAACCAAAAATGTCAATCAGGTCAGTAACCTTAGGCTGCCTGTTCAGTGACACTATTTCAACATATGGGCCAACACTCTTTACTCTTACAGATAACCACAAGGKTGCGTGCTCAGCCCCCTCATGTAGTCCCTGTTCACCCATGACTGCGTGGCCAAGCACGCCTCCAACTCAATCATTAAGTTTGCAGACGACACAACAGTAGTAGGATTGATTACCAACAACGATGAGACAGCCTACAGGGAGGAGGTGAGGGCTCTGGGAGTGTGGTGCCAGGAAAATAACCTCTCACGCAACGTCAACAAAACAAAAGGAAATGATCGTGGACTTCAGGAAACAGCAGAGGGAACACCACCCTATCCTCGTCGATGGGACAGCAGTGGAGAASGTGGAAAGTTCCTTGGCGTACACATCACTGAAAAACTGAAATGGTCCACCCACACAAACAGTGTGGTGAAGAAGGCGCTCTTCAACCACTCTTCTAAAGAAATTTGGCTTGTCACCTAAAACCCTCACAAACTYTTACAGATGCACAATTGAGAGCATCCTGTCGGGCTGTATCACCGCCTGGTACGGCAAATGCACCGCCCACAACTGCAGGGCTCTTCAGAGGGTGGTGCGATCTGCACAACGCATCACTGGGGGCAAACTACCTACCCTCCWGGACACCTATAGCACCTGWTGTCACAGGAAGGCCAAAAAGATCATCAAGGACAACAACTACCCGACCCACTGACTGTTCACCCCGCTATCATCCAGAAGGCGAGGTCAGTACAGGTGCATCATAGCGGGACCGAGAGACTGAAAAACAGCTTCTTATCTCAAGGCCATCMGACTTAAATAGCCATCACTAACACAGRGAGGATACTGCCTACATACAGACTTGAAATCATTGGCCACTTTAATAAATGGAACACTAGTCACTTTAATAATGTTTACATATCTTGCATTACTCATCTCATATGTATATACTATTCTATACTATTCTACTGTATCTTAGTCTATGCCGCTCTGACATAACTTGTCCAAATATTTATATATTCTTAATTCCACTCCTTTACTTAGATTTTTGTGTATTGGGTATATGTTGTGAAATTGTTAGATATTACTTGTTAGATATTGCTGCACTGTTGGAACTAGAAGCACAAGCATTTCGCTACACCCGCAATAACATCTGCTAAACACGTGTATGTGACCAATAAAATTTGATTTGATTTGATAACCCTTCATGGACTGTGTGTCAATTGGCAAGAAACAACACACCAAGAACTAGATGAAGCCAGGGCCTCTATTCACAAAGAGTCTCGGAGTAAGAGAGCTCATATAGGATCAGTTTGGCCTTTTAGATCTTAATGAATAAGATTACACGGACAGGGGGAACTGATCCTAGATTAGCACTCCTACTTTTTGAATACAAGCCCTGGACACCCCAATGCCTCATGGAGTTCGACAGAGAAAGGCATGGAACTGACGCCATTTTTCTTGCCAATTTCTCATCTTGCTGAATACGTCCTGGCTGGATCTGACTTTGAGAAACGCACTGACACTTTTAAACATTAAAACGCCATTAATCACTTTCTGGAACCTGTGAAGGAAGGCTGTGAAGGAAGATGGCTTTTCCTGGGTGTAGACAAGGCGGGAATTCTTCTCGCTCTTAAGAGCTAAAACTTCTGAACCGATGCCCACTTTGAGTGATAGACAGCCGAGCACCGGTAAATCAAGCCTTTAAATTCTGAAAAGGCAATGAGTTGACAGCCTGCTTGAAGGTAGTAGAGGATTTACGGGAGCGACTGACCGTCCGGGCTCTTCCTGGGCATTGTAGGGGAAACAGTGATACATGCCAACACATTGGACCTGATGATGACAATTGGAACACTTACGCATTATAAACCACCTTAAAGGTCAACCCTCAAATTGGCTTTGGTTAAAAATGAGATCCGCGATAGGTGAAACAGCACCGCTGGCCGCCCCAGGCACATTTGTTATTGTTTTGAGGAAATGAGCATCCCGCATCATGGTAAAAATGTCATCGTAGTACATACTCTGCTGTGCTATCGTGTGTGCAATGCTGTCCGAGGGGGAAAAACTGTGTTCGTTGTTTGAAGTAACGTCTATGTAATATTGCAAACGGACATGGCAGTTTCACCACTATGGATTCCAGCTTTATGGMGAAGTGGGAAAGAATTGGCTATTTTGTACACGTGAAATGCAGTTGTATATTGATATGGCGTGTTTAGGGCAATACACCTTATCTTCGCCTGCAAAGACATAATTGTAGTGTACTGATAACAAATCGAGGAGATATTGAAGATATTTACTTCTAAGCTACTTCACAACCCTCAAATGAATTGCGGGCTGATGAACTTGAGATAATGAGAGTAGATTACATG
This sequence comes from Salvelinus sp. IW2-2015, assembly GCF_002910315.2. NCBI lineage: Eukaryota > Metazoa > Chordata > Actinopteri > Salmoniformes > Salmonidae > Salvelinus > Salvelinus sp. IW2-2015. The sequence continues at coordinate 228,331 of NW_019957650.1, read as the reverse complement.
GTGTCCTTGATAAGAGCAATTAGCATTAGTCTTTGGAGCCCAAGTGATGCAGGGAGGGATGGGGAAGCTGAGATTTAGGAAGGGGGATGGGGTGGGGGGGATTTGGGGGGGTTGAAGAGGTTTATGATGTGATGGGAGGAAATGCGTGGGAAAACCTGACGGGAACTTCCAAAGCACTAAATTATTTATTACCCCCTCATCCCTGACCCCCCCCCCCCCCACACACACACACACTTCACATAGACATAGCAGACCCCGCCCCCCCCTCCCTTTTTTAAGTGAGGATTACCAGAGACATTGGCCTCATTGTTTTTTTATTTTTTTTTATTACTAGGCAAGTCAGCTAAGAACAAATTCTTATTTACAATAATGGCCTACCAAAGGCAAAGGCCTCCTGTGGGGGCGGGAGCTGGGATAAAACTAAAAAAACAATTAAATAAAATATAGGACAAGAAAGACAACACGACATTACATAAAGAGAGAACAGACAACAACATAGCATGGCAGCAGCACATGACAACACTGCATGGTAGCAGCACAACATGACAACATGGCTTCCGACTAAGTACATTGTGAATCTCACACCCGCCGTCATCACTCTGCGAGCAGGCCTTTTAATCGACCTGGCCCGGGTATCCTGGAAGGATATTGACCTCATCCCGTCAGTAGAGGATGCCTGGTTGTTCTTTAAAAGTAATTTCCTCACCATCTTAATATAGCATGCCCCTTCATCAAAAATGTAGAACTAAGAACAGATATAGCCCTTGGTTCACTCCAGACAGACTGCCCTCGACCAGCACAAAAACATCCTGTGGCATACTGCACTAGCATCGAATAGTCCCCGCAATTTGCAACTTTTCTGGGAAGTCAGGAACAAATACCACCACAGTCAGGTAGGAAAGCAAAGGCTAGCTTTTTCAAACAGAAATTTGAATCCTGTAGCTCTAACTCCAAAAGGTTTTGGGACACTGTAAAGTCCATGGAGAATAACAGCACCTCCTCCCAGCTGTCCACTGCACTGAGGCTAGGAAACACTGTCACCACCGATAAATCGGGAATTTCAATAAGCATTTCTCTACGGCTGGCCATGCTTTCCTCCTGGCTATGCCAACCCCGGCCAACAGCTCCGCACCCGCAGCTACTTGCCCAAGCCTCCCCAACTTCTTCACCCAAATTCAGATAGCTGATGTTCTGAAAAAGCTGCAAAACCTGGACCCCTACAAATCATCTGGGCTAGACAATCTGGACCCTTTCTTTCTAAAATTATCCGCCGCCATTGTTGCAACCCCTATTACAAGTCTGTTCAACCTCTCTTTCGTATCGTCCGAGATTCCGCAAGATTGGAAAGCCGCCGTGGTCCTCCCCCTCTTCAAAGGTGGTGACACTCTAGACCCAAACTGTTACAGACCTATATCCATCCTGCCCTGCCTATCTAAAGTCTTCGAAAGCCAAGTTAACAAAACAGATCACTGACCATTTCAAATCACACCGTACCTTCTCCGCTGTGCAATCCGGTTTCCGAGCTGGTCACGGGTGCACCTCAGCCACACACAAGGTACTAAACGATATCATAACCGCCATCGATAAAAGACCGTACTGTGCAGCCGTCTTCAATGCCATTACAAATCTCCTTCCGTGGCCTCCAACTGCTCTTAAATGCAAGTAAAACTAAATGCATGCTCTTCAACCGATCACTGCCCACACCTGCCCGCCCGTCCAGCATCACTACTTTGTACGGTTCTGAATTAGAATATGTGGATAACTACAAATACCTAGGTGTCTGGCTAGACTGTAAACTCTCCTTCCAGACTCACATTAAACATCTCCAATCCAAAATTAAATCTAGAATCGGCTTCCTATTTCGCAACAAAGCCTCCTTCACTCATGCTGCCAAACATACCCTCGTAAAAACTACCATCCTACCGATCCTCGACTTCGGCGATGTCATTTACAAAATAGCCCCAACACTCTACTCAACAAATTGGATGCAGTCTATCCACAGTGCCATCCGTTTTGTCACCAAAGCCCCATATACTACCACCACTGCGACCTGTACGCTCTCGTTGGCTGGCCCTCGCTACATATTCGTCATCAAACCCACTGACTCCAGTTCATCTATAAGTCTTTGCAGGTAAATCTCCGCCTTATCTCAGCTCACTGGTCACCATAGCAACACCCACTCCAGCAGGTATATTCTCACTGGTCATCCCAAAGTTAACACCTACTTTGGCCGCTGTTCCTTCCAGTTCTCTGCTGCCAATGACTGGAACGAATTGCAAAAATCGCTGAAGTTAGAGACTTATATCTCCCTCACTAACTTTAAGCATCAGCTRTCTGAGCAGCACCACCGATCGCTSCAKCTGTACACAGCCCATCTGTAAATAGCCCATCCAACTACCTACCTCACCCCATATTGTTTTTATTTACTTTTTTGCACACCAGTATTTCTACTTGCACATCATCATCTGCACATCTATCACTCCAGTGTTAATTTGCTAATTTGTAATTACTTCGCTACCTGGCCTATTTATTGCCTTACCTCCTTACTCCATTTGCATACACAGTATATCTATTTTTCTATTGTGTTATTGACTGTACGCTTGTTTATCCCATGTGTAACTCTATGTTGTTGTTTTTGTCGCACTGCTTCGCTTTATCTTGGCCAGGTCGCAGTTGTAAATGAGAACTTGTTCTCAACTGGCCTATCTGGTTAAATAAAGGTGAAAACAAAATTACGTTACATTTTTTCCTTTATGAGATCAGTTGGTTCAGAGGTGACAGAAAACAAAATAGAAGGAGTCATTAGCATTACGTTACAGTAACCCCGTTACAGTAATTACCTTCTCCTCCACAAATGGATGATGGGCTATCTAGCTCTCTGCTGCTGCACAACACACACACACACACACACACACACACAAAAGAACAGGGACACTAGCTCATTAGCGGCGTAGCCTGATGAAATAGATTCATAGCCACAGGAAGAGGCTGCCCAGTATCGTGTTTCTCACACAAGACGGTCGGAGGAGTCGACTTGTGATATTTCTGTCACTTCCATTAATATAATACACTTCAGAACATCAACTAGCTGAGAGAAGAGAGGACAATGGATCTTGTCCCTATGTACATGCATGTGTGTGTGTTTCTCTCCCTGTCCCTGCAGACAGCAGTAAAGGGCTTTAACTGCTTATCATGGTTATGTAGGATGTAGGGCTGGGCGATAAGGCCAAAATGATGGTATTTCAACAACAAAAAATACGGTATGACAGTATTCTATGTTTTTTTTATTTTTTATAATACTTCATGAGTAGTGCGTGACCCTACAGTGGCAACACATACATTCTAATGARTTTAATGGTTCTTTCTCTATTCTGATTGTTTTATACTGTTCAATCCAACCAAAAATAATTTTCAGCAATATCTCAATTTCTTGTGTTCATTTGAGGTAATTTCCACACTGCCACGTAGGGGGCTGCACAATATCRGAAATCAATCTAGGCCTTATTTTTAACTAAATGTTGCAATTGCGATTTGAGATTTAATRCAAAACACTTGGGTGAACTGTTGTAATCCTTGATTATTCTAATTCTATAGTTAGAATATAATAGTGGGCACTTTGAATAGTGTTGTTTGACATGTGACAGGGTAGGAACCTTCCTAGGGGACCCTATAATCTTTGGCTACATTAAATGTGTTCTCATAGCAACTTCATGTAGCWAACATATTCATGTATTTCTTTTTGGTTTAGAAGATACTGTTGCACAAACAACCTACTGATTTAGGTCTACACCATCACTGGTATTATCAGGTTGTATAGTTAGTTACCTTTGCTCTGACTCAGTACATTTATTAGTTAGCTAAATAGCGATTAGCATTTGCGGCTAACAMGATACAGGCCCAAATTGCTAAGAAAAGSCAAACTAGCCGTTTGCAGATGTAAGAAACACAAGCTGATAGTGTAATTATAGAACGCTAGTTAATTTATATTAAGACGGAAAGTGAAAACAGCATCGTTATCATCAACACTGTTGCATGTGCTGCATTGACCATGCAGACTGAAAGCAAGTGTGTCTTGTTCGAGGAACAACAAACATGCTCCTTGAGTGACAGGGGGGCGGGGCTAGGTCTGTGTGGAAAGCGGCATAGAGACAGAAAGAGAGATGACTCAAGTAGCGGAGTAAAGTATCAAAAATGGACGTTACATATGGCGTATCACTTTTAACAAMCCAAACATTCAAATACCGTTATAGAAGGTAAAGTAAAAACCATAACTGGTCCGTGCATCAATACCTGTATATCATAAAATACGGTATACCAACCAGCCCTAGCCCAAAATGGCATGCTATTCTGTACTTAGGGATAGGCCACTGGTTAAAATTAGTGCACTATATAGGGAATAGGGAGCCATTTCAGATGCAWGCAAGAGCCTCCTCTATCTGACAGCAGAATGGGTTTGACATGTTGCTCAATCGCTTGCCTCACACCTCCCGTATCCCCCTGCTCATTGCTCGGTCTGTGTACATGTGGCCAAGGGCAATGGTGAAAGAAGAGGGGGGAGGGGGGGTGTGTGACATGTTACAAGCTACATAACTTTATGGGAAAGACATCTGCAACATAGATCAGTACATTTTCATGTACGTGCATGGATTGGGTGTGTGTGTCTACATTGCTAAATCCGTGACCATATGGTGGTTGCGTTGCATGAAATACATATTTTTTTTACGAGCAAATCCCCCAACTTCCCTTGTTCAAACAACTCCGATTGAAAACCAGAGCTTTTACCTGCGAGAAAGTGGTGACATGACATCTCCGTCGGTGTACTMTGTAGCTAGKCCAAGGGTAATGGTGATGGCTTGAGTTAGCTGTTAGCATATGGCGTGGATTAGCTACTGTTAGCCTCTGCACATCTGGAGGAGCCAGGCAGCGACTGTGTGGGTACGCCGAGTATACACTGCAGGCATGGTTCCGGGAAGGGTAGTGCACACGTATGCRCACACATGTACATGCACACACGCATGAATGGAGGAACAAAGAAACACACACACACACACTACGTTGGGAAGTTTGAGCCTGTGAAAGCCTGTAATAGGCCAGAGGACGTGTGGAAGAGGCCAGAGCTCTTGTAATCTTAATGTCTGTACGTGTTTGTTTATCTTTGTTTTGACACGCACTTTCATGCTCGACTTGTTTACTGGGGGGCACTGGGGTCAGGGTGTTGTGTGAAAGTAAGAGGGATGAAAATATTAGCTGAAGTACAGGTTMTTTTCGCGATACGAGAGATTGAATGACATTGCTCCTATTGTACTTAGAAGAAACACATCTTTCCTACCTAGAATAACCCTGGCCGTCTCTTTTAAAATTGAGAGAAAGAGCCGAATGTACAGAAGTAATTAGCTGATGTTAAAATAACCAGTTAAAAGGTTGAACCTCAGCAACTGTAAAGTGCTTGAAMAGTCATTCTTACAAGGAGAAAGTGGCGAGAGAGAAATGCTTTACAAACGGGCTCTCTTTGGAAGGAAAATAGCTTGGTTTCTTAGCTCAGTTGAGGCTCATTATTTATTTATTTTCACATCAAAACATGCCTTTCCCGCCCAGATGGAAGCCAAGGTCATGGCCCACGGTTACTGAGAGAAAATGAAAAGAGAAACATCTCTGAAYGAGAAGATCCTTGGTTTGCGTCAAGTGGCCCGAGTTGTTGAAATGTATTTTCTTATTTTTTCTTTCTTCTCAAAGTTGTATTTGGGTGATACATTTGAATTCAATCCCTTTTTGACAGCAACACTTTTTGATTTGACCTGAAACCTTCCATACGTATTTGCCCATTGCAGAAGTGCTCACAAAGTGACTTTTTGGACCTGAATGCGAAAACATTCAAGAGAAAGGTGCTCAAAGCTGACCCATTTTGCATACCCCACCATAACATGAGACATCCATGTCTTCATCATTGAAAAAGAAATCGTTGAGATTGATAWCGTTTAAAAGCTTAAAAACAATTGTTTAATTATTTTTAACAAAAATTGTTATTTTTCTACCTTTAACGCCAGTTGTAAAAAAATWACTTGTAGACTCCCATCTTTTTATTTCATTTTCACATAATGTATGTTGTAGCTTAGWTCCTATTTTGTGTTKTGCCCTCTATCGGTTGAGACACAAAATATGTTTTTGAATACAGTTGTGGGTGTCATGGTTTGGCTGATAAATTTACTAAAATGGGAATACAATTGAAATTCAAACTTTCAAATGGTACCACAAAGATGGTTGGAGGTCCACACATCAGACAATGTTTATCTGTTTATTTGTATCCCCATTAGCTTTGTAGAATCAGCAGCTATTCTTCCTGGGGTCTATAAAAAAAAAGTACACGACAAGTAACAAAACACTGACACATTGGACAGTCACACAAATATAAAATACGATATACAATTTAAACAACTAAAATGTTGACTTGAATGGCAACGTGTGTTGTTTTAAATGATACTGTCAATCCTACATATGAAACCTATTGAAATCATAGAAATATAGATAATAGAATAGACATGACCATTTAAGTTGACATTWGATGGTTGGTGGACCTGCAGTCTTCTTTGTGGTAATAATTAGAAGTTGAAATTCAATAAAAATGTGCAGTGGTCTGAAGGGATAGGTCCATTCTATTTCTATGATTGAAGTGATAAGAGCATTTTGTGTCTCAACCAATGGCGGGCACAACACAAAAATTTCAGATGATGCGAAATAGGGTCTAAGCTACAACATATGCAAATCAGAAAAAAGTGGAGTTTATGCGTTTTTAGTTAATTGACATTAAAAGGTWWAAAAAKGACAATTTTCCTAATATATATATATAAATAATAATAAATAAATAATAGTTTGACAACACTGTTTGTACGCTTTTAAATTATATCAAACACCTGTTTATCTTTTCCAGTGATGAAGACATGTCTCATGGTATGATGGGGTATGCAAAAACGGTCAACTTCGAGCACCTTTATCTCCTGAATGTTTTGGCATTCARGTCCAAAAAGTCACCTTCTGACCACTTTTTTCATGGGCAAAAGTTTTRTTAAAATCAAAAGGGATGCTGTCAAAAAGTTATTGAATTMAAATGGTTTTACCCATTCTGAATGTGTTATATGTGGACTTGTGTGTGTCTTTGGATGATAGAGCTCGATAAAAACATCTCCCAGCATCCAGTTTCTCAGCGATTAATTTTTCAAGGATAGTATACAGGTAGAAGGAGGWGGATATTCTTCTATTCTCGTCGCTGTGTGCAATTCAAACAGATCTCCACAAAATATTCACTTGGTTCAGATTTGATGCTTGTTGTGGAGCCCAGAGAGAGTGTGGTAGAAAGGGGGGGGAAGGGAGAGATGGGGGAGAGGGTATAGAGGGTGTAATATGTTTAAGTAAGATAGTAGGATAGTGTAGTTACAGTATTATAAAATATGCATTTGGTTTCTGATTTAATGTGAGTTGTGGAGAACATGTGGAGAACATCCATAAATGACCATGTACTCTTATAATCTCCACCCGGCACAGCCAGAAGAGGACTGGCCACCCCTCAGAGCCTGGTTCCTCTCTAGGTTTCTTCCTAGGTTCCTGCCTTTCCAGGGAGTTTTTCCTAGGCGCCGTGCTTCTACATCTGCATTGCTTGCTGTTTCGGATTTTAGGCTGAGTTTCTGTATAGCACTTTGTGACATCTGCTGATGTAAAAATGCCTTTATAAACAAATGTGAYTGATTGACTGATGGAGCCCAGAGAGAGTGCTGTAGAAGGATAGAGAAGGGATAGAGCGAAAGAGGGAGGGAGGGATACAGGGAAGGAGAGATGAAAGGAGGGAGATTGCAGGAGAGCGATTGTGGGAGAGAGAAGTGGAGGGAGATGGGGAGGCAGAGATGGAGAGACATTGATAGAGAGAGATGGAGGGATGGATGGAGGGAGGGAGAGGGCATAGAGTGCAGTGTGTGTAAGTGGATGTGCACCACGTGCTCCAAGGCCAGGTCTTTATAACACCCTGACGACCTACAGTACTGAACCCAAACACCAGATGTATCCTCCTCCCTGACGCCTTTAAAGCCTGATCATACCCATGTGTTGTTGTGTGTGTGTGTGGGGGGGATTTTGCTGCCGATTAGGACTACACACACAATGACCTGCTTGGTGTACAAATGAGCATGCGTATCTAGGATGTGTGGTGTACAGTTGAAGTCGGAAGTTTACCATACACTTGAGGGTTGGAGTCATTAAAACTTGTGCATGACACAAGTACTTTCCAACAATTGTTCACATACAGATTATTTTCACCTATAATTCACTGTACACAATTCCAGTGGGTCAGAAGTTTACATACACTGTTGACTGTGCCTTTAAACAGCTTGGAAAATTCCAGAAAAATAATGGAATGGGTTAGAAGCTCCTGATACGATTGACATCATTTGAGTCAATTGGGAGGTTGTACCTGTGATGTATTTCAAGGCCTACATTCAATCTCAGTCCTCTTTGCTTCAGTATCATGGGAAAAGCAAATACAAAAGGGCCAAGACCACAGAAATTTTGTTTTTAGAACTCCACAAGTCTGTTCATCCTTGGGAGCAATTTCCAAACGCCTGAATGGTACCACGTTCATCTGTACAACATTAGTACGGAAGTAAAAACACCATGGGACCACGCACACGTCATACCGCTCAGGAAGGAACGCAATTCTCTCCTAGAGATGAATGTACTTTGTGCGAAAAAGTGCAATCAATCAAGACAACAGCAAAGACCTTTTTGAAGATGGGAGGAAACAGCTACAAAAGTAATCTGTATCCACCAGAAAACGAATCCATATATCGAAAACCCTTGCAAAGGCGACTCAGCAAGGAAGAAGCCAACTGCTCCAAAACGCCATAAAAAAAGCCAGACTACGGTTTGCAACTGCACATTGGGACAACGCATCGTCACTTTTTGGAAAATTGTCCTCTGGTCTGATTGAAATAAAAAATAGAACTGTTTGGCCCGTAATGACCATCTTATCGTTTGGAGGAAAAGGGGGAGGCTTTGTAGCCGAAGAACCACCATCCCAACCGTGAAGCACGGTGTGCAGGCATCATGTTGTGGGGGGTGCTTTGCTGCAGGAGGACTGGTGCAACTCACAAAATAGCTGGCATCATGAGGCAGGAAAATTTTGTGCGATATATTGAAGCAACATCTCAAAGACATCAGTCGAGGAAGTAAAGCTCTGTCGGCAAATGGTCTTTTCAAATGAAAATGACCCCCAAGCATACTTCCCAAAGTTGTGCAAAAGGCTTAAGGACAACAAAGTCAATGGTGATTGGATAGCCATCACAAAGCCCTGACCTCAATCTATAGAAAAATTGCGTGGGCAGAACTGAAAAAGTGGTTAGTGAGCAAGGAGACCTACAAACCGGACTCAGCTACACCACTCTTTCAGGGACATGGCCAAAATTCACCAACTTATTTTGGAAGCTTGATGGGAAGACTACCTGAAACTTTGACTCCAAAGCTAAGCAATTTAAAGGTAATGCTACCAAATACTAATTGAGTGCATGTAAACTTCTGACCTACTGGGAATGTGATGAACAAAATAAAAGCTGAAATAAATCATTTTCTCTACTATTATTCTGACATTTCACATTCTTAAAATAAAGTGGTGATCCTAACTGACCTAACACAGGGAATTCTTACTCTGATTAAATGTCAGGAATTGTGAAAAACTGAGTGTAAATGTATTTGGCTAAGGTGTATGTAAACTTCAGACTTCAAATGTATGTGTGTGTTTGTGTGTGTGTGCAAATAGTCTTTGTCCTGACAAATTACAAAGAGTCATGCTACAKGCCAGCAGGTGTGTAGGAGTATGTGTAAAAGTGTGTATGTGTGCCTGCCTGCCTAATGCGCWGTACAATACACACRGGCATTTCCATGTAAAAGGACCCATGAGCACCAACATGTAAGGTTCATAGGATTATGTCAAACTGGGTGTCAAATGAAAGATAAGAGTCTATATTCTTGAGTAATTAAAGCATATATATATWTTTTTTACAATTTTCCATCYGAAAAAATACAAATAAGCAAARRCTTTGATTTATTATCAAACAGATGTCAAATGGGTCTTAGACAACAACATCTACCAGAAAAAAGTACTGAAAGGTATCAGAAATACAYCRACACACAATAATGTTGAAGTAAAGTCCCCTGCAAACTAATATCTACACTTATATTTAGTTTTGCAGAAATGGKTTACCTTCTGTAAGTTTAARTAACTTGTGCCTTGTAATTCCATTACCAAAAAACCCACATAACTTTAAGATATTTTCTATTTTCTAATTTCTCATGAGAAGGAAGGATTATGAAAGTTCACAGAAGTAACAAGTTAAAGGTAKACCTACCAACTACTTATTGGTAACRGAATTTTGAACCAAACAAGATGTCTATGATTGGTTCAGATTTGGTCTTGTCYGGACCAACCAAATGTGCTCWTGTTTAAGGACAGAGCACAGTACAATAATAGCCCGTGTGTAGAATAATACTTAAATATGCAAAAGAAGGATATTGGATAGTTCTACCTTTGTGTACTTATTCAGGATACATCACCATGAAGAGAATGATATTAATTTTGTATAATTATGCATTAATTTATAGTACAGATAGGCACCAATGATGTATTCCATTAACGTAAATCCTTTACGCGGATGTAAATCCACTTCAGCTACTGTAGTCAAATAACGAAATAAATAGGTGACAACTCAAGGTGTCATGTCTTAGCTGACACCCCATTTTTTTTCTGTCGACATCTTTGAATCTGAATCGGAGCCGATATTTAACTGGTTTTTGGAGAGAAAAAATCTGAAAGGCAGAATTTACTGTAATCTGTTACCAAAATTTGCATCTGCACAGTTTTTGTGACATTTTCTTGTTCTAAAGTAGTCCTTGTGGATAATAGTGTATTGTTCAATTAAACTTTGAAATCATGGTTTTTGTTTTGGGCATACATTTTAAAAGTGAAAAAAATAAAATAAAAATCGGTGTAAAAAGCCGGAGTGAAGTAAAATGGCGTGCTTTTTAACTTGTAGATAGGCGCCGGCGAGCGATTTAGATATTGAGAAATGTGCCAAGCCAGTTCAAAATGTAATAGGACATGTGAATCTCCTGCTTAGCCAGCAGGTCGAGGAAGAAAGGCCGATAGAGCTGTAGCCTCCAGGCACTGAACATGACAAATGATGCTGGGACTACGCTGGGCAGGGGGGCAGAGGACCCCCCCCCGGCACAACTCCACCCCAACCCATGGAGGCCTGGAGATATGATATGGGGTTTTGGGGTGGGGTGGGAGTGGGGGATAGAGTAAGAAGGGAGCTATCAATCACATTTCAAAGTTGGGGGGGTGGGGTGGAGTAGTATAGAGGGTGAACTCCCTGTTCCCCGCTTTCTCTCTCCTTCTCCCTCCCTCGACCTCCAGGGCCCCGCTGGACTAATCGATCTCTGTGGACGGAAATGAAAAACGACCGGCGTCATCTCCCGCCGGACACAGAGAAGATGAGGGAGGGAGGCGAGGAGCGAGAGCACGAGGAGGAGAGGCAGCGCCAGAAAAGAAAGAGAGCACGTGAGCAAGGCGAGAGAAACCAGGAGGGACATTCTGATCCACAAACAGACCTGTTAGCCTGACCCCCCCCCCATCCTCCCCCAGGGCTGAGCCGGCAGGCCCGGTGAGGAGAGAAAGGCCCTGTGGGAAGGCTTTGTAATGGGGGCCCGAACAGGAAGACTCCGTTACATCACTCATTATGAACATCACACTGGGGGGGACGACACAGCCACAAAAACACAGAGCTCAACTCCACCCTGTTCCAGACCGACCCAGGACATTGTTGCAGCTCTCTGGTGGCTAGCAAAGCAGTGCAGATTCTGGTACAAGCCTAGATATACATTAGTTACACACGTGTGTTGTAGGACTATGAGCTCCAGGTCTATTAGACAGCTCCTAGAGGCTTTTTGTTACCCTGTCACAAAATGGAACAGAATAAGAATAAAATAATATGCCATTTAACAGATGTTTTTATCCTAAACGATTCACAGTCATGCGTGCATACATTTTGAATGTGGGTGGTCCTGGGAATCGAACCCACAATCCTGCCGTTTCAAGGTTCATAGAGGACCACACTGACAACGTCCTCTCTATGCAGATACACACTACGACATGTTCCATAGTGTAAACATATTCCTATATCTGTATGTCTCTGCAGTGTGTGTCAGCGGTGGTTTTGRGTAGGGGTCAATGGAGGACGCTGGCCAGGGGATAGAGAGGTCATCCTTTACCAAAAAGGACAACAGCTTCCCATTAAAGCCCCTGATCTCTGTCAACAACAGCATCAGCGGGGAGCCCTGGCCCAGAGCCCCGGGGGCCCATCTAAGGGACAATACACAACCCAGCCAGGGCCAGCGAGAGGAGAGAGAAAGTGAGCAGCAGCACTGGTTAACCCCTCAGGGCCGTGCATATCGACAGGAGCCGAGCTCAGGAGCTAGCGCTTTGCATTSAGATGCGGAAGGCGTCATCCCATTGATTCTCAACGAGCTCCCAAAGTCTGTGGACTTTTAGGGCGTCCGCAAGCTTCCCAGCCGAAACCGTTCGGAAGAGCCCCGGCATATATCATGGCCACGTTATGTGAGGTTGTTGTTCATTTTGAGACGATGCTCTCCTGATAGCGAGTTATACCTCGATGCAAAGTAGACCGCAGAATTACACGATCAGCTCAGGCAACAGCAACAGCAGCAGGAGGTGAATAACTGTAAAATACGATGAATACTTTTCATTTGTGTATTTAAATTTGACTTTGAGAGGCTTTTCGGGTTTGCAAAAGTGTTTCAAAAAGACTGAGGGGAGAGATCCGAACAGAAGGAGCAATAATGTCTGCGGGAGAGAGGAGAGAAGGTTGATTAAAGATGAAGCAGCATTAGTAGGCCTATATTACAAACAGAGGGACAGAGACGGGGGGAGGAAACCAGCTATCCCATACCTCACTGGTCCTGCCTCTGATGGGGGTGGACCCTGACACATTCACTAGCCTGACAATGTTTAACCAGGCCATCCGAAACAGCACACTAAACTCCCCTCCACCTCTTTCCATCCCTTCACTCCCTCTCTCTCTTTCTCTCAAGGACGAATAGTGGTTCAGTAGAAAGACAGAGGGCATTGTTATCGCTATGAGTTGAGCCAAGTGCTGAGTAGGGACGACTTCGTCGAAGCTAGATTACGGAGATGCATCGGAAGAGTGAGGCAGTATTCGCATCGTAGACCCAGATTATGGCTAGCACCGCATTTGCACACGAGTCACAAGAGAAGAAGAGAACGAATGAGCTTAAAGAAGAAGAAGGAGAGAGAGAGACACACTATCTACCAACAGCACGAAATGAAAGAAAGGCAGACTGTAGCCTAATGTAGATGCGGAACAGAGATGAGAGACCAGAAATTAGAGAAGTAATATCCAGGTGCATCTGGAACACGTGGCTTTTCACAGTGGACAGGTTAGTACAAACGGAAAAGTTATGGTTCCTAAATCGAGAACATTAAACTTCGTAATCGGATAGTTCACGACAGAGTTGCGAAGAAGAGAGGCGCGAGTAGAGAACGCAATGGTACAAAGATAGAACCATGCGATATATACTTCCAAAGTCGTACGATCCACTAGAGCACGTTCAAGAGAATACCGGTTATAGGAGTAAGGTTAACCACGTCCTCATCTTGGGATCACGACGCCTAGGTATTTACTTCCAAGCTTTCCATTTCGTCTTCACTTACCTGTCTTATGTCACTCGTTGGTTACTCACAACAGTATTAATCGTTCATGGGACGGTACAGAACTATAGAGGGTTCATTCGTATAGGTAAAGCTAGTAAATATGTTCTGGAACAACATATCACTTATAGTATATCGTCACTAGAGTCCACTCACGTTCCAGTTCGGTACTTCGCGATCAGCTTAAACTTAGTACTCAGTTAACAGCGTGTTTGGCAATATTTCCGTCCTGTGACATAGGGACTCGGAGGGTGACAGATACTTACAGAGGTGGATCGATCCGCTGATTTGATGGGATGGTGGGCTCTCAGGTTATGTAGTTCTTGCAGAGGCTCTTACAGACAACTGGAGTGAACTTAGCAATCTTTCAGGGCACCACGTTAATCAATATGGGCAGAGTTCCTTTTGTAATAAAAAGTTATAATATGTGATAGTGCTTTTTAGGGTAGGGTTATGGGAGACATAAGCAACGTATTTGAGCATCCCTCTCTGTTGCGTCACCTCAGGCAACTCACGGCCCACCGACTGAGATCCGGACACACGATCAAAGACAGCGGCAATGATACTCTACGCAGCTTGACTTTTTTTTTGCGTTTTGTGTCTACGGAAGCAGACGTGTTTACTAGTGTTACGGAGCAGCACACAGCTGTGTTCTGTGTCCCTACGGCGCTCCAGCCGCTTCACTCGTCTGCTCAGACGACGACCAGATGAATCACACTTGTTCTACCAGGTTTTTGTCATTCCGTTCGTTCTACGTACTAGTGGATAGCAGTCAGCCAGATTAGTGTATGAAGCTAGCCTCCGCTCCACTAACCTACCACACGTACTACAAATTCTATTACGTCAAAACATAGCCGACATGCCGCTCGTCCGTTACTCTTACCCGGCCTTCTACGAAGCCTGAACCGTCCGATGATCTTTCTTCTTGCGGGTAGCCTGGGACTAATTGAACACTTTCACCCCACACCCATAATCGCCACGGAGCAGCGAGATGTTACTGTGTTCTACCGGTTGGAAAAAGTCAATCATCGAACCATTTCCTATGCCCGTTATTCAAGGCTAAGCCGTCAAATGTGTGGGATAGTCTTACCCGAGCCAAATATATAGGTCAGCAGCTCGTTCTGTGCTAACCTACGCTGTAGACGATGGAGGTGAGTACCGACAGTCACTGTGATGTTAGTAACTCTAAACTGCCGAAAGTTACTTAGCCGGCCTGGAAATACTCTTTACACACCGACGAAATACACCTGAGAACACAAGCACAGTGGTTGTGTGTCTATCGGCGAAGACCACGGCTCGTGTGTGTCTACGGACACCGTACTAGTGTTGTGCCTCCTCACGAAGCATGCTTTGTGTCTACGGAGGTACTCACTGTGTTGTGCGCTCTACGGAAGCAGTGTTGTAGTGCAGCTGAGATACTTACTCGACTTTTGACATGAAAAAGGAAGGTTTTTCTCGGCTGTTGCGATAGAGTGAAAGCTGCACTTTCCAGTCCCTCACTTTGGAGACCTCAAGCATGGTCCACACTTAGAACGCTTTTAGCACAGGTGACTGGTTGGAGCTAAATATTGAAAGCATTATAAAAGTGCCCCATTAAAAGAATGGGGAGGTCTTGGTATGCTACGGGTTAATGGCTCTTTCCGAGTGAGTCAGGTTGTCCACCTGCGAAAAAAGAAACTTATACTTCTACTAACTGTTCTGCTGTCCAGGGTTGTTCTTACGGATGCTTCCATTACTCAACAGGTTCTTGAGTAGACGCATGCGCTCAAGGTTGCAAGGTCCAAGGAGAATAATTCTGGATTCAGATTCCCAGTGTCCGAGCACAGATAATGAAAAAAGTAATGAAAATATATATTTGAGCGCTCTGTTCTATACTTGACTAAAATGTCAATGTAAAATGAGGGAGTTGGATTGCCGCACAGGCAACTTAGTGGTCGTGTTCCTAGTCGGTGAAATAGTGACCCGGGGCGGAGCCGGAGCCACCAGTTAGACCTACCTGGTCCAGTGTTGTGTTCCGTTTATACAGCTGTCGCTGCAGAGCTGACACTGAATCGCCACACGTGAACGACAAAGGAACACATAAACCCTCATGCCAAGCTTTATTACACAAGACAATCACAACTTCATTCTAGCACTCTTTAATGTGTCTAACGCTGGCAGGCTGTCACTAGTGCCGATTTTTAGCACCGACACTGACTTGAGGCAGGCTGAGGAGATTCGAGGATAGATTGACCCGTTCAGTTAAGCGTGACTGTGTGTGTGTGTGTGTGTGTGTGTGTGGCTGCTGTCAGTGATGTGCATGTGATGTGGAGATAGGTGCCTGTGTGGTTGTGTGTTGTGGTGGAATCTGGGTCCGGTGTTGTGTGTGTGTGTGTGTGTTGTGTGCTGTTGTGTGCTCGCTAGGTGTTTGTGTGTTGAGAGTGGGAGGTGTGTATGCTGGTGTGTGTGTGTGTGTGTGGTATGACTGTAATGTAGAAAAAATGAACCAAGGCAGGAGTGAACTCGATGCCCATTGGTGCTGTGTGGGATTGCCAGTCCCAGTAGTAACACTACGACTGGTCATTATTGTGTAAGAATTGATGTATTACGTCAAGGAAAAGATATAACAAAATGAAAGCATACATCACGAACATATATTGGAGATTAATTCAAACGAGACACTATTGAGTTTTTGTTGCTGACTTCTTCAATTAAACTTATATTGCCGTCCATAAAATGGAAATCAGCAACCGTTATCTTTCTACACTAGGGACCCTCAGGGAAACTCGGACATGGCAATCCACGTGCCTATCACTGCATGCATTTTTTTCTAAAACGATTAGGAAATCTCACCTGTACTACCCCTCTAACTGGAAACCGTCTAGTTGTCTAGTCTTCATTCCACATTTGTTAAGCACAATGAACTGTCAGGAAGGCGGAGATGGTGGGTGGGGGTATGAGACGTTGTAAGGGGGGCCGAATAAGGGGACTTTAAGCACCAGAACCGTCAGAGGGGTATGGAAAAATCAGGATAAATAGAAGAAATTGAACAACCAGAGGATAAAACTTTTTACTCTGAGTAATGTTCCTAATTAATAACATTTAATTTTTCTCTTTTTATTTTGTTATCAAACATGTAAGTCAACCTCTGGGAATCAATAGTGTGTAGTAATTGCTTTGGAGGCAGCTGGCTATGTGTAGTAAGGATTGATGTTGTGAATGAATGAAGAGGAGGAGGGAGAGGGAGCGGAGAGATTTGAGCGGGTGTGTGTGTGTGTCTGTGTCTGTGTCTGTGTCTGTGGTCTGTGTCGTGTGTTGTGTGTGTGTGTGTGGTGTTGTTGTGTGGTGTGTTGTGTGTGTTGTGGTGTTTGTGTGTGTGTGTGGGGGGGGGGGTGATAGTAGAGACGATTTATGCAATCCAAAGGAGAAGAGGGTGAGTTCTTGAGATTGGATCTGAATAAAACAATGCATGTGGGTCATAAAGAGCCAGAATGGAGACCTGCTCACAATATGTTTGGATGAGACCCAGCTAACACACTGGTTATAATAAGGGAGGGCGTGTTGACGTGTTGTGTACAAACTATAGGTGTTCTAATAGGGTCTTAATTCCACATGTCGAACGTCTTCCCCTTAAGTCGTGTTGTGTTGCGTGTGTGGCTAGCAGCCAAGGCAGCGGTAGTGTTTTGTTCTGACTGTAACATATGAGCCGTTGGAAGGAAGTTAAACAGGAAGTCAAATGGAGGCGCTGTGTAGAGAGGAGTCATGTAGAATTGACAAAGCCTATAAGTCTGAAAAATTGAATTCCGGGGGTGAGAGAGGGTGAAAGGGGGGGGCGGGGGGGGGGGGGGGGGGGGGGGGGTGGGGGGGGGGGAGAGGCTAATTAACATGATAGCAGGCCCAGATGTGTAT
>NW_019957650.1:190249-210635 GCF_002910315.2 Salvelinus sp. IW2-2015 | reverse complement strand
AAGCAGTGTTGTGTCGTACGAAGCCAGGAGCTCCAGAGTGTTGTGTCTGACGGAAGCAGCTGTTG
Source organism: Salvelinus sp. IW2-2015 (assembly GCF_002910315.2). Classification (NCBI taxonomy): domain Eukaryota; kingdom Metazoa; phylum Chordata; class Actinopteri; order Salmoniformes; family Salmonidae; genus Salvelinus; species Salvelinus sp. IW2-2015. The sequence continues at coordinate 210,570 of NW_019957650.1, read as the reverse complement.
TGTCTACGGACACCGATGTGTTGTGCTCTACGAGCGATGCTTGTAGTGTCTACGGAGGACCACTGTGTTGTGTCTACCGAAGCAGGTGTTGGTAGTGCAGCTGGTATATTACTCCAATTTTGACATGAAAAAGGAAGGTTTTTGGCTGTTGCGTAGAGTGAGAAGCTGCACTTTCCAGTCTCTGGGACCCAAGCTGCGTCCACAGCGACGCTTTTAGCACAGGTGAACTTTGGCTAAATGATTGAACATTAAAGAGGCCCATTAAAAGAATGTGGGAGTCTGGTGCTACGGTTATGGCTTTTCCGAGTGAGTCAGGTTGTCCACCTGCGAAAAAGAATTACTTCACGTGCTGGTCGGTTTCTTAGGATGTTTTCTAACAGTCTTGAGTAGACGCATGCGCTGGTTGCAACGTCCAAGGGAAAATTCTGGGTTCGATTCCCAGTGGGCCGAGCACAGATAATGAAAAAAGTAATGAAAATATATATGAGCGTCTGTCTATACTGACTAAAATTGTCAATGTAAAATGAGGGAGGTTGGATGCGCAAGGCAAACTTAGTGGCTCTTTCCTAGTGGTGAATAGTGACCCGGGGCGGATGCCGAGCCACAGTTAGACTACCTGGTCACAGTGTTTGTTCCTGTTCCTGTCCTTGCAGAGACACGCACGCAAGAACACACACACACTTCTCCCCCTTGGTTTGCATCTGCTAGGCTGATGGAAATTGAACCGTCAGAGAGTGTGTGTGTGCTGTGTGTGTGTGTGGCGGCGAGCAGGCCATTCATGCTAAGAAATGCTGCAATTTGACGCGAGCAGAATGAGGCGGCCTGTGTGTGTGTGTGTGTCGCTGATATGAGAGTAGTGTGTCATTTCTCGCTTGTTAAGAATCGTGTGTGTGATGTGTGTGGTGTGTGTGTTGTGTGTGTGTGTGTGTTTGTGTGACTGTGTGTGTGTGTGTGTGTGTGTGTCATGTACCAGTCCTGTGCGATGTGCGTCTTGTTGCAGCCTTTCTTGCTGGAAGCCCACATTCTCTCTTTGAGTCGGCCGCTTTAGTTTCCAGACCAGGTTCATCTCTGATTCGTTCAGAACAAAATAAAGATAGTGGCATCTGGTCTATAGATGTGTGGTGCGTAGATGCTGTCTAAGTTTGTGTGTGATTGAGTCAATGGAGGACGTAAGCGCATCCGTAGCACAACATTCAGATCACATCCCACCAACCGTAGACACAACACTGCTCCCGTAGACACAACACTGCTCCCGTAGACACAACACTGCTCCCGTAGACACAACACTGCTTCCGTAGACACAACACTGCTCCCGTAGACACAACACTGCTTCCGTAGACACAACACTGCTCCCGTAGACACAACACTTAAGCATTACAGTACCATTGTTGGTTGGCTCACATCAGATGACCCGAGTTGGAACTATAAGATTGACTATTTACCAGACAGTTTACCAACCTGACCCAAGATTGACTTTTACTACGGTATTTGAAGCAGTCTCTTTTTCCCTCCTGTGCCAATACTGCCAGTGCTGTTCTTGATGGGGTGCAGGCGTTTGGGCGTCGGAAAGACAGAAGGTCCCATCCCTCCCTACCTCCCCCTCTCTATTCACCCCTCCATCACATCCCTTAATAGAGACCAACATCTCAGAGGTCAGGGGTCAAGTGCATGTTTCCCAACACGGTGTGCCAATCAGGCCGCAGCACCATCTCTGCCGGGTGTTAGAGAGAACCAGAGAGAGAGAAAGAGAGACAGAGAGACCCAGAGAGAGAGAGAGAGAGAGAGAGAGAAGGGGAAGATAGTCAAGGTCTTGTAAAACAGAAGAAGCGACATATTGACATTGCTCACGGGAACAATGAGGCAGACAACAGCCCCATCTGATAGGCGATTATGTCCCCATTGGTCACATACACATGGTTAGCAGCTGTTATTGCGAGTGTAGCGAAATGCTCGTGCTTCTAGTTCCGACAGTGCAGCAATATCTAACGTGTAATCTAACAATTCCACAACGACTACCAAATACGTCAACACACACAGGACCAACACACACGTCCAATACACACACAGGCCGACGCAGCCATGCACACACACTCCGATAGGGCACTGAGTTGGCATACATAGTCAACAAAAAAACGTCAGAGACATCACAGCCACAATTAAGTGACTGTAAAATATGCATTCAAGTACAGTATTTCCATGTTGAATTACTCCCGCCTCTCCATCTAAAAGCTGACAGCCAGATAGACCCGTACAGACACATGGCAGAGTGGCCAGATGATTCTGGTGGCTGATWGTTCAKTAMTGAACWGAGTGCTTAGGGCTGCAGCCAAAACACTGGATGAGAGCAGCTGAGCTCAGCAAAGTATACAGAAAAGTCATGTCGTTTTATTTCCGCCCTGTACCCCCTCCCTCTCTAATCTGAGCCATTTCTGCTGTTTGAATGATCACGTGGAAAGGCACACGAGATTATTACAATTGTTTCTATACAAATGATTATACATTTATATCACAAAGAAACGGCCTATGGTTCTAGATCTAGCATGATAAAGACCTATCCTCTTACAGAATCAAATCAAAGTTATATATATATATATATAGACTATTTAGCCTCTAGTATAATTATGTGCCCCAATTGGCACCCCATTCCCTTTATTGTGCACTGCTTTTGGCCAGAAACCTATGGACCCTGGTCAAAAGTAGTGCTCTATAAAGGGAACAGGTTGCAATTTGGGACGCAACCTTGGTGTAAACGTGACTAGCATTCACCCCGGCACTTATCCTGCCAGTCCGTGAAGCCGTTTGCCACTAAGCCCTGACATCAGAGCTGATCAAGCTGATCACTCCTCTCTGGTTGATCTGAAAGTCTCAGAGCTCACCTCGCCGACGCAACAAAACCACCTAAATCATTACACTCCAATATCTGGCACCCCTACCGTCCCCCGAGACGATGCCCACTGCCAGAGAAGTTTCAGTCAAAAGACGATGAACCGTAAACACAACAAGACACCATACGCACGGCACGCACGGCACGCACGGCACGCACGGCACGCACACACACACGCACACAAATAACGTGTGGCACTGTGATCCGTACTAACTGCACTAAACACTCAGTAACCCTCCACTGCACACTTCACTAAACTGTTTGTTTGTCCAGCTGATTAAGTAACCCTGTCATGACGGCGGAGCCACTTCATGCTAAGAAATTGCATTAGCGAGCAGAATGAGGCCGCCTAAAATGCATTCCTAACTGTGTGTGTGTGTGTGTGTGTGTCATGTACCAGTCTGTGCGTGTGCGTCTGTGGCAGCCTTTCTGTGCTGGAAGCCACATTCTCTCTTGAGTCGGCCGCTTTAGTTTCCAGACCAGTTCATCCTCTGATTCGTTCAGACAAAATAATAGGGCATCTGGTCTATAGGGCAATGTTGCATGTATGATGTCAATGGAGGACGTAACGCATCCTAGCACAACATCAGATCACATCTCATAATGTTGTTATGAATGGTATGTTGTCAATATGGTATTGGTATCATGGTATTGTATGACGGAGTGTGTGTATATTGGTAGTACTGGGGACAGTGTGATATAACCTTGTCTAATGCAGTAATCTAGGTTCACAGAGCCCTAACCCTTAACCTGCCATTGACCTGTTGCACCGTTCTAGCCACTCTGCACTGCTCCWGTCAAAGGACATAAGGTGTGTCGGTTATCTGACAGACTTCCTCCAGTCTTATTGCCGTAGGCCTCCTCCTCCGTCAGGCCCAGATGCTCCCTTCTCTTAGTATGCTAAGTGATGCGCTAGCAGCTAGCTTCTCCACCTCACTGAGAGCAGGGCACTGAAGTCTGGGACTCCAGCACACACACCAGAACCACCTCCATCTGTCTGCCCATCCTTCGCTCCCTCCCACACAGGCAGGCCCATCAAGTTTACAATTGGCTCATTCATCCCCCTCCTCTCCCCTGTAACTATTCCCCAGGTCGTTGCTGCAAATGAGAACGTGTTCTCAGTCAACTTACCTGGTAAAATAACGAAAAAAAAAAAAAAAGAGAGGTCACGTCAAAGAACATAACCTCTCCCTCCACCTCGCCGTCTCTGGGAGGCCCCCCGCAGAGGCAAGCGGTGAGCTGTGTGCTAGCGGAGGAGCGCTAGGCTAACGCCGGTCTGTCACGCTGTGACGGCCATTTCCCCTCCTCTAATGAGACGCCACCCCTCAACACACTGGACATTTTTTACTACACACACACACACACACACACACACACACACTTTCGTTTTTTCAAACGCTTGCTTTCTCTACTCTCATGCGGACGTTAAAAAAGCCTGTCTGGCAGCTGCTGTGGGTACGGCGGAGCAGGAATCAAAGCAGACATTAATAGCATCTCACAGACATAATTAGCGAAAGGGAACTCGCACCGTGTGCCACAAATGATTAGTGAATTATATTTCCCACCCTGTGATAGACGAAGGAGGCAGTTTTTTTTTGTTTTTGTTGCCCCCAACGTTCTCCAGCAGCGTAGAAGTAGTAGTTACCCACTGGAGTGTGATTGATGTGAATACTGTAAGGGAATGGGCTGGGGCGAGTTAAAGAGGACAGGATCGATGCTTTGTTTACGGCGGCATGCTGGAACTGACGCGAACGAGGGAGGTGTGTGTGTGTGTGTCTGCACACGTGTGGATGAACACACATCTGCTCTCACGTCAAGTAAGCACGAGAGGGGCAAGGTGCCCTTCCATTGATACTTTAATGTGTTGAGTGCCTATTTGGATGCTAACGATGATGATGATGATGTGTGTGTGTCTGTGTGTGTCGCTGTCAGGAGTAATCAGTCTTGGTGAGGACACTGCTGGCCCCTCTCACTGAGTCATGCCTTTACTAAATGAGGTTGGACTGAAGTGTTGTTTTAATCAGCCCAGCCTGCCTCCATTCATTATTCAACACCTTGGCACACGGGAAGCCTGGGGGCTGGTGGGGGTAGACGGGAGGGCGGAGGGGAAAGAGACGGGGGAAGAAGGGGAGGAGGAGGGGGGGCCTGCTGAGGAGTTGTACGAGATGAACTAGAGGAGGAGGAGGAGGAGAGCTGAACAGGTGTACGAGATGAACTAGAGGAGGAGGAGGAGGAGAGCTGAACAGGTGTACAAGGAGAAAGAAGGAGCGTGGGAGGAAGAGGAGAGGAGGGAAGCAGGAGAAGTGGGCACCCAACATGTGGGGCTGAGGAGTAAGTTTAGGRRCGGCAGGTAGCCTAGTGGTTAGAGCGCTGGGCCAGTAACCRAATGACAAGGTAAAAATCTGTCGTTCTGCCCCTGAACAAGGCAGTTAACCCACTGTTCCCCGGTAGGCCGTCATTGTAAATAAGAATTTGTTCTTAAAACTGACTTGCCTAGTTAAATAAAGTTTACATTAACAAAAAAAAGAAAGTTGTGGAACCCTTGTCTCTCTCAGCCCAGCTGCTGACAGTTAAGGATGGATTCCAATCCAATACTTCRGCCTCCTTTCCTCTGCCCATGCTGACCGTGTGGATTTAAAAGAACTGGAGTACGGTACTTATCGCCTATGCTTATCCAATCATTTAAGCTATCTGAWGTAAAGAAACACAGAGGGAAGGAGAGACTTGGATGGTAACACGCACAAAGTTCGGTGGGTCAAAGTGGTCTAGTGTCAACTCCCTCTCTCCTTGTCAAGGTGGAACTAGGCGCAACCTTCCCCGTCCACATGGATGATTCTGGAAGAACATGCTGTTCCTTGTCCCGTTTGGGTCTTTTCTCTGAACCAACCACCCAAAGGAGTCCCTCTCTGTTGAGCATACAGAGTCAGTCAACCCTATCCATACCAAACACAAGCCCCCCCCCCACACACACACACACACACACTGCCCGTTCCTTCCCTCTCGTCCACCTCAGTGGCTAAATGTCAGCGGGCATGGTGCGTGACGTGACGTCGTGCGTGTGAAAAGGGAGGAGTGAGGGCGGCGAGGGTTTGGATCAGGGAGTTTCACACCTCCAATGAGAGGCTTAGACTTCTCTGCTGGATGACAGGCTAAGTGCCAGCCAGTGCCATGGGCACACGGCTAAGGTACTGTGAGAATCCTACAGAAATACTGCGAAGGTACAGCGAAGTTACGGCGAAAATACTGTAAAAATCCTACAGAGATACTGTGAAGATACAGCGAAGGTACAGTGAAGATACGGCAAATATACTGTGAMGATCCTATATAAAGAAAGATACTATACATAGATACAATGAAGATACTCTACCCGTGAAGGTATTGCAGCAAAGACTCTGGAAAGATAGTGTGAAGATGACGCAACAGGGAAGACGATAAAAATTATGAAAACAAAGATACATGCTTAAGAAATACTGCAGAGATATGTGATGGACATCACAGAAGTCAGAGAGCAGTATAGGAGGAGTCCCTTCTCCTCTAAACCAAGCAGAGGATGGAACTTGAACATCTTCAGTTTCAGATTTTTTTTTATATTTTAGSGCTTTGGAAATCTTTGAAGTCTGTCCCTCTCCTTCCTCCCCTCCCTCCCTCCCTCCATCCCCCCTCGATCTCTCGCTCTCTAGGTACAGCTCTCTCTGCATGGATTTATAGGGAGTAGAGAGAAATGGGCCAAAAAGCCACCCGTAACCCGCTCTCTTCTCCCCCTCCTTTTCACCAGACTGTCTCTTGTTTCTCTGTCTCCCTCACTCTCTCTTTCGCTTTACCTCCCTCTCTCCGTCTCTAGTTCTCTCTGCCCCTTTTCATTATTTCCCTCACTTTCTCTCTCCCCCCTCCCTCTCTTCTCTGCTCACATTACTCTCTGTTGAGTGATAAACATTGTCTGTGGCCAGTAAATCCAGGCTGGGGCCTGAGGGAGGCTGACAGGCCCTCTATAAAACACTCCACTCTCTCCCACAGACACTGCCTTTGGTCTGGAGGCCCACAGGAAGTGATATCACGCAAACACACACACACACAGGTTATACACACACATACTGACACATGCACACATGCAAACGCATTCAGAAACTCGACAGAAACTCTCTCCTCCCCTGTCCTCTCCTCTAAATCCTCCCTCCCTCTGTCTCCCTAACTGAGCGCTTAACCGCGACTGACTGAGACTTTCATTACTTTAATTAAAAGGGTGACACGAGGCACCTCGCTTTACGCTAGCCCCCCCCCCCCCACTCCCACTTGAGTGGGGGAACTGAGCAGCGTTAGCTAGTGTTAATGGGGCTAGCTAGCGTTAGCGCCTTTCCTCACCCCTCACCCCCTCCTCCCCGTGTCGCCACTGACAGCTGGTGCAGTGATCGTGCCCGAAGAGCCTCAAACACCTAGCCAGCCCTCCTCCCCTGTCCTCTCCTCCTTTCCCTCCTCTCCTCGCTCACACATCCCTTCCATCAGGACAGCAGCACTAACAGAGTCAGACTCACCCGCAGAGTGCTGCCTGTGTGTGTACTGGGCTGTATGTATTCTATATGTTTAAATCCAGTGTACAGGTGGAGGCTTCAAAACTAAAGCCTGCTTCAGCTCTCAATCTCGCGTTCCCTCCCTCTACACTTCCATCTTTCTTTTCCTCCAGGAATGTAGAGAGAGATGGCGGAGGAGGAGGATTGATGATGGGGGAGGAGGGACGAGGGGGGGGAGGGTAGTGTCACATCTGGAATGAGACTGCCTGTCAACACACACTTCTGCGCTCACGGACACGGACACGGACACACACAAGTTCCTCCACTGTGGAGAATTAACGACTTAAAGAGAGGGAAAGAAAGTGAGAGAGCGAGAGAGAGAAAAAAAGTCAGAGGGGATCGGGGGCTGCCTTAGTAAAAACACACCTGGTAGCAATTTCTGTCCTCTGGTAAATCGGGCCAGAGAAGAAAATGATTAGGGTTTTGGTCTCATTTTTCAATCAAAGAAGTGGTTACCTGGGAGAAAATGAGAGTGTGTGCTGTAAAACGTCTGCCCGCTGTTTGAAGTGGCGGGAGGAGTTGAGAGATTTGAGGTTGGCTGTGGGAGGAGAGGGAGAGCTATTGGTCTGGAGCTTAGGAAGAGAAGACTAGCCACTTTTCTCAATCTCACCACTGGGAACAGTGAATGAGTATGTGTGTGTGTGTGTGTGTGTGTGTGTGTGTGTGTGTGTGTGTGTGTGTGTGTGTGTAACTACAAATCATGTATTGGACTGTGTGCATGTGCATTGTACAGAGTCTTGCAAAAGTATTCACCTCCATTTTTCCTATTTTGTTGCCTTACAACCTGCARTTCACAATTCAAAAAGGCACTCGCACATCTGAGCATAGTGTAACGACCCTGGGTTTATAAGCKCGGAAATCGACTCTGCCGCACGAGCATGCTTTKGCGGCACAGTCGATAGCGCGCCGGACCTCGGGCTAGAAGGTCGAGGGTTCGAGACCTGCTCCTTGCCTGTTTCAKGAYAATAYKTTTTTTGCAGGTGCATGGTAACAGTTGAACAAGATGAAGGAAAAAGGACACCGCACACTGCTCTTGGTAGTATCACTGATCTATAATAAGCTTACGTATCGGCCTCACGGCCTTCGTCAGAGCTAAATGACGTCCTCTACCAAATGGTAGCTATAAAATGCAGAGGATGCGCACAGTGCAACAATATGACAAAGTGTGAATATTTCTGACACCCACATACAGGAAAACGGTTCCAAATAAAATGACATTATTACGTGTTCCTCCACCCATGTTATTTCCATTATTAMAATGCCCATGTGGGCTGTGCTATGTAGGTAAAACTTCTCGTTCTCTCAAACAGAGAATTTGTGAACATAAAAGTTCAATCAGGAGAAACGACAGGGATTATCCAGTCGCAGTACATTTTAATGACCTAAAGCATGACATTTCTACCTTTAGATTTTGTGGCATAGACAAAGTTAAMATATCAGACAGGGGAGGTGATATTAATAATACTCTGAGTAAAAGTGAATGTTTTTGGATTTTCACCCTCCAGACATTATTTCCTAACGGACTTAATGATGAAATGCCTATGTATGTTATGTTGTGAATTTGAACATGAATTATGCCCCKATTTAAGATTACTCTGATGTTTTTCGTACGAYGTACCCAATGATTAATGAAAGACCTACCGAGCAAGTTGTCTCCTCATTGTGGTTTTACAGATGTGTTTAATATGTCTTATTTACACACTTTATTCAAATATTTCTGAAATGCATATTGTTACACTTGGTAGCACTTATTTGTTTTTTCCTTCGCCTCCAACCCCATTCGATGCATTAAACGGATGTGGGTGGGGCTAGGTCTACATAAAGGTGATAATTCTCAAAAAAACTCACAAAAGCTCTGACGAAGGTTATTAAAGATCACTGATACTATCAAGAGCAGTGTGCAGTTTCCTTTTCCCTTCATCTTCCAACCTGGAATTAAAATAGATTTTTTTTGAGGGTTTGTATCATTTGATTTACACAACATGACGACTACCACTTTGAAGATGCAACATGTTTTTTATTGTGAAACAAACAAGAAATAAGACTGAAAAGTTGATCGTGCATTAACTATTCACCCCCCCCCCCTCAAAGTCAATACTTTGTAGAGCCACCTTTTGCAGCAATTACAGCTACAAGTCTCTTGGGGCATGTCTCTATAAGCTTGGCACATCTAGCCACTGGGATTTTTGCCCATTCTTCAAGGCAAAACTGCTCCAGCTCCTTCAAGTTGGATGGATTCTGCTGGTGTACAGCAATCTATACCACAGATTCTCAATTGGATTGAGGTCTGGGCYTTGACTAGGCCTCTCCAAGACATTTAAATGTTTCCCCTTAAACCACTTGAGTGTTGCTTTAGCAGTATGCTTAGGGTAATTGTCCTGCTGGAAGGTGAACCTCTGTMCCAGTCTCAAATCTCTGGAAGACTGAAACAGGTTTTCCRCAAGAATTTCCCTGTATTTAGCACCATCCATCATTCCTTCCATTCTGACCAGTTTCCCAGTCCCTGCCAATGAAAAACATTCTCACAACATGACCAGGCTTCACKGTGGGGATGTTGTTCTTGGGGTGATGAGAGGTGTCGGGTTTGCGCCAGATATAGCGTTTTCCTTGATGACCAAAAAGCTCRATTTATGTCTCATCTGACCAGAGTACCTTCTTCCATACGTCTGGGGAGTCTCCCACATTGGCGAACACCAAACGTGTTTGCTTGTTTTTTTCTTTAAGCAATGGCTTTTTTTCTGGCCACTCCTCCGTAAAGCCCAGCTCTGTGGAGTGTACGGCTTAAAGTGGTCCTATRGACAGATACTCCAATCTCCACTGTAGAGCTTTGCAGCTCCTTCAGGGTTATCTTTGGTCTCTTTGTTGCCTCTCTGATTAATGCCCTCCTTGCCTGGTCCATGAGTTTTGGTGGGCGGCCCTCTCTTGGCAGGTTTGTTGTGGTGCCATATTCTTTCAATTTTTTAATAATGGAATTAATGGTGATCCGTGGGATGTTCAAAGTTTCGGATATTTTTTTATAACCCAACCCTGATCTGTACTTCTCTACAATTATGTCCCTGACCACTTTTTCAAAAAAAAAATTTTTGAATTCTTTTAAACAAGTTATGTTTTTCATTTCACTTCACCAATGTTTACTATTTTGTGTATGTCCATTACATGAAATCCGAATAAAAATCTACTTAAATTACAGGTTGCAATGCAACAAAACAGGAAAAACGCCAAGGGGGATGAATACTTTTGCAAGGCACTGTACATCTGTACCACCAATTTGCATTCTTTTCCTCTCTGTATGTGTCTCTCTCTCTCTCTCTCTGTGCGTGTGTGTGTGTGCGTGAGTGCGCGTCTCTGTGTTTGTAGGGTCCCGGCGGGTCGTAGCAGGACTTCCAGGCTGTTTTAGTCTATGGAACAGGAATAGCAAGAGGCCAGTCAGTCATCTAGTCAGCCGCAGCTAGCTAGCTAGCTCCCCCCTCACACTACACACACAGTCTCCATGTTACACACCGAAGATGAAGCCGTGAATAACTGCTTATCAACAGCTCTGGCAGCAAAAGTTGAAATGTTCTTGGTAATCTAATACCTTTGAGCAACATATTTAGCAAAATACACTGAACAAAAATATAAGCGCAACATGTAAAGTGTTGGTCCCATGTTGTATGAGCTGAAATAAAAGATCCCAGAAGTTTTCCATATGCACAAAAACGTATTTCTCTCAAATTGTGTGCACAAATTTGTTTACATCCATGTTAGTGAGCATTTCTCCGTTGCCAAGTAAATCCATCCACCTGACAGGTGTGGCATATCATGAAGCTGATTAAACAGCATGATCATTACACAGGTGCACCTTGTGCTGGGGACAATAAAAGGCCACTCTAAAAAGTGTGCGGTTTTGTCGCACAACACAATGCCACAGATGTCAACGTTTGAGGGAGCGTGCACTTGTCATGGTGACTTCAGGAATGTCCACCAGAGCTGTTGCCAGAGAATTGAATGTTCATTTCTATACCATAAGCTGCCTACATCGTTGTTTAAGAGAATTTTGCATTACGTCCAACCGGCCTCACAACCGCAGACCACGTGTATGGCGTCGTGTGGGCGAGCAGTTTGCTGATGTCAACGTTGTGCACAGARYGCCCCATGGTGACAGTGGGGTTATAGTATGGGCAGGCATACGCTACGGACAACGAACACAATTGCATTTTATCGATGGCTATTTGAATGAGCAAAGATACCGTGACGAGATCCTGAGGCCCATTGTGAGGTCAACATTGTTTTATGAATCTGTGACGAACAGATGCATATCTGTGAAATCCATCGATYGGGGCCTAATGAATGTATTTCAATTGACTGATTTCCTTCTATGAACTGTAACTCAGTAAACTCTTTGAAATTGTTTCATGTTGCGCTTCTATTTTTGTTCACTGTATGTTTCCTAAACCATAGACGACCCTGGAAAAGGCAGACACCCCCTTTCCCCCAAACCTTCCAATGATAGATAAACAATAGTTCAAAATCAACCAGTCCCAGTGTTCAATAAATCATTATAAAAATAAAGGCCAAAACATGACTATAAAACACATTAAGGAGTTAACAGACCAGCCTCCCTGAGAAGCCCTGATTTATAGAGACAGTGGGGTGTGTGTGTGTGTGTGTGTGTGTGTGTGTGTGTGTGTGTTTGCTACTGTAACAGATGTGATCGTTAACTCTTGCGTTGTACGTGTGTGTGTGTGTGTGTGTTTAGAAATGGGGAGTTATTTCGTGCCCCTCCGTCCCATTCCAGACCATCCCGACTTCGTCGATCAGACCCACTCTTCCTCCCACCTCCTTCTCTCTCCTTCTCTCTCTCCGCTCCTTCACCTCCCCGCTCCGTCCTCCTCTTTTCCGTTACCTGCACCACTGATAACATTTTTGTAAAAAAAAGCTTTATGGCCCACTGTGCTTGTTAAGTTATTCATTGCCAGTGAAGGGGGAGGGGGGGTAGCTAAAGAACACTACAATCTATAAACCTGCGCCCACACAAACACAGGCACATGCACACACAAACACAGGCACATGCACACACAAACACAGGCACATGCACACACAAACACAGGCACATGCACACACAAACACAGGCACATGCACACACAAACACAGGCACATGCACACACAAACACAGGCACATGCACACACAAACACAGGCACATGCACACACAGGCACACACAAACACAGGCACACACACACCACAACCATGCAAAAACAACCACGTGCACACATGTTCGCACACTAAAGCAGGGACAAAATCAACATGTTAAATAAGACCAGGACGCACGTCATCGCAGGCAGACAAGCACCACTCAGAGAGCTCCCTTAGTAATTAGCTTTCAGAAAGAACGGCAGGCCCGAATGAGAGAGGCAGAGGAAATGAAAGGAAAGGAAAGAAATTGATGAGGCAGTCAGAGGAGGAATAAGCGGACACTCAGCCATGCATTGCCAAGGTGATGAGACAAACTTGCGCGAGGGCCGTGTTTGTTTTTTATGCCAGCAGTGGCCTTCCAGACGTACAAAAGACATTCTCTAGAGAGAGAACGAGAGTGGAACAGGGAAGGAAGAGTCCTTCAGCCTCAATAACATGGCCACTTGAGATTTATATTCGTAGAATTCTCCTTGAAGACCGACAGAGGTTCTTCTAAACATGAGCTCCATCATCTTACTGTTTCCGTGGAAAACAATATTTCTCTCCAAAGTGTGTCAATGCTGCCATTGAATAACTAGGCTCCACTTAGGTTGTTATACTTCAATATCAAAACTAATTAACTCAGGGTCCAATAACATCTCATTCAGTGGGATTGAAGGAGAGTTATGAATAACTATAACGAGAAAAAAAAAGTGCAAAAATACTGCTATTTCACAAAAGGGACATAATGAGAGCGAGGGAGAGAGAGCGAGAGAGAGGGGACTTGAATGTTCTCTCTCTCCCCCCAGTGTTTCATAGGTCGATAACGGTTGAAAGCAAACTTCTACATTCATTAATGTTTTCCCGAAACACCAGAGGCTAATAGCACGAAGCCACACCACAGCAACTGTCCAGCCAGTTTGCAATGACCAAAAACACACCAAAAACACACCAAAAACACCATCCTCGCCTGTTTTAAGACAGACTGACAGATACACCCCAAAAAAACTTGTCGTCCGACATTTAAATGAAAGCAATTATGGTTCAATCAAAGCAGCTGACCAGCCTTCTGGCGCGTGCCGTCTAAACAGACCAATTTAGGAGTCTTTGGACTCGACGGGCCATTATGAAAGGAAAGCAGCGTTTGTCTCTCAGCCGAATCCCTTGGGATCGCTCTCACGTCTCTTCCTCCATCTCTCCCTCTATGACACAGCTGGGCTTTCACACGGAAGGGTCTCTCTCCATTGGTAAGGTACACACACACACACACACACCACACACACACCACCACACACACACACACACACAACACACACACACACACAACACACACACCACACACACACACAACACACACACACACACACACACACACACACACACACACACACACACCTGTTCCATAGACAAAAGGCACTGAAAGACACGCACCTGCACGCACACACACACACCACTATACAGATGCTGTCAAAGTGCAATGGAGTGGGAGTGTTCTTTTTTAATTTTCAAAAACTGGTAGAACTGCAATTTTTACCCTGTAGGCACCTGCATTTACCACAGTGAGATAAATTTACACAGTAAATGAGAATCAATGCATCCAACCAAATTAATTACCAATTTTGAAGATTTAGTCCAGGCCATATGTTTTTTACTTTGAAGTGAAAAATCTTACTTTCACTTTTGATAAAAATGTAAAAAAATTGTCCTGTGCAGTTGTAAATCAAACGAACACGTGTAAAAGAGCAATGTTTTCAATTGGAACTATATATAGGTGGAGAAAAAAGTGTGAAATCATGCAAGTGTACCAATATATTGGACCCTATCTGTATAACAGACAAAGAAGCAAACCCACACATTTCCCCCAAGGGTCAAAACACACACAGTTTTTCAAAGACACACACACACACCACACACCTCTAATGCAGAGTGTTCTTCAGCATTTCTCATCAATAGAATCCTGAAGGTCATGCGTTTAAGTGATCAAGAGGACAGGCAGTCAGCAGTAAAAGAGTCAAGTCCCCTTATCAGGCTTGTAGCACCCGCCACCCGCAGCCACACTACCATCATAGCCTACTTTAACAGGCTCACCCTCACCCCCACCCCTCCTTCCTCCCTCCTTCAAGAACAACCATCACTTCCCTTCATTCTCTCACATCATTGACCCCCTCCTCCCTCCCCATCATTTGTTCCATTTACCCCCTCCTTCCCTCCCTCTCCTTGTCCTCCCATCCCTCCTTCAAAACCGCTCTTCCCCCCCCCCCCCACCCGGCCCCCCATGTGATGGGAACTAACGGCCTTCTTCTTTTTCCTTTGCATTAACCCAGCTTTCAGACAACAGAGACGATGCCCAGATGATGTCCCACACCACAAGTGTCTGTTTAGCAGCTTCACCACGGGCTTTGGAGTCTTTCCAAGGGACTGTCCTGCCTCTTGGCCTGTTGTCAGTTGCTCGGGCGTCCCATCTCCCTTTGACTACCACCCGTCCCTCCCTCCACAGACGAGAGAGATCTCTGTCAGGATATTGGGGAATTATGACCAAACATTTCTTGCTGTCCGGGTGGCGACGTCATGACAAACAAACATCTAGAAAGGTCAACGTGATTTGTTGAGTTGTCGCCACAGAGCACTCGCCTACTAGGGCAGACCGAAGAACTGAGGGCGCCACAGGACGTGGCCTACACAGACAGACAGAATCTGGGCCTTGCAACGCAAAAGGACCGAGCGTCCAACATGAAGAAAAGCTGAAAAGAAGAGAGAGGGGAAGGAGGCGCAGGCAGAGAGAAAGGCGAAATTTAAGACCCATAGGAAAGATTCTTGTGTGAAGGGCACGCCTGACCCTGGTTGATTAAGATGCCTGGGGGCTCTAAGGTCGCCTCCTTGTCTCCTCCAGGGGCCTCTCCTGCACCTCTCGACCCCCCCCCCCCCCCTCACCATCCCACCCCAGGACAGCAGGCTGCCGTACAACGCAAAAGAAGTGTGATGTGTTGTGTGTTGTGTGGTGTGTGTGTGTGTGTGTGTGTGAGAGATCCATATATCAGTTGGCAATAAGTACCTATTATGTCAGCGGCTGCGATCGTTGCACCAATGGGCGTAGTTTGCTTTGAAGTCTCAGTCAGACAGTCATGTGATGAGCATGACAATGATTAAGTCCGTTTTGAAGTTCACAGTACTTGTAGGTTTGAAGTCTGACCGGCTTGTTCTCGAATGACTGTCGTTATCATTGTGCCACGCATTATGCAATTATAGGTCTAAAATGGTTGAAGTTCCATCACTCACACCTTTGCAAAATGTCAGTCACGTCCGCCGAGTGACGTTTCACACGGTCCTCCATCAGCTCGAAAACAAGTAGCAAAGTCAAGTAAACACCACCACCGCTATGGAAAGAGCAGTCGTCACAATGACTAACCAGTCACAACATAAGAACAGCCACAACAACCTGACTCAGTTAACCGGTGATGCAGCAGTAACCATAACAACCTTTATCTGCTCCATAGCAACCCTTATCACCCCCTACCCAATGAGCAACGGCGAGCAACAATGACCTACATCAGCTCCGTCAACAAGCAGACACAGGTCCCCTAGACAGCTGCTCGTCTCAAAGTGCTCCCTATTCCCTATKTTGTGCACTTTTGGTGCAAATGTAGTGCATGGTCAAAAGCAGTGCACTACATAGGGAATAGGGTGGTAAGAACACCATCAGGCAAGTTTAACAGATGTGAGATCTGATATCGTCAGACCTGTGAAAGAGATGACAGAGGGGATAAGGTCCGACCTGAGGAAACGGAAGACAAAGTGGATTCCGTCAGAGCTACATACAACGACAGGGCGACTATCATCAAACATGCTCACGCTACGAGAACTCAGGGTCTGCGAAAGAGATGACGCCTTTAAGACAGTAAACAATGACTAACATGCCGTCTAGACCGGGCACGTGGTCGCGTCCGACCATCGCACGCATGTTGACTTTGTCCATCCATAGCAGACGCGATCCAGACGCGCAGGTTGAAATATCAAAACGAATTCGGAAGCAACTATATTAMATTTGGAGACAGGTAAGGGGAAACCTAGTTAGTTTCTAGTCATCTCTCCTCCTTTAGTAGCACTAGTCTTCCTCCTCTTCTTCTGTGGACTTTATATGTCGGTTGGCCTCCAACTTTAAGGTGCATTACCACCACCAACTGGACTGGAGTGTGGACCTCAGTTCTTCTTTCAATCACCCCACGTGGGCCTAAGCTCCTAAAAAACAATGAGGAGATGGGAGAGGCGGGACTTGCAGCAGTCACGAGTAAAAAAAAAAAAAAACAGAACTACGTTCTATTTTAGCGCCTGGCTACGCAGACGCTCGTTGACGTGCACGAGCAGTTTAGATGAAATGATTGAATAAGACGTACGTGTACATTTATTTTGTAAGGCGAGCGGTATGGTCAGCATGTAACTAACACTGTTAACTTCTCTTGGGTAGGGAGCAGTATTTTCATGTCCGGATGAAAATCGTGCCCAGAGTAAACTGCCTGTTACTCAGGCCCATAAGCTAGGATATGCATATAATTGGTAGATTTGGATATAAAACACTCTAAAGTTTATAAAACTGTTAAAATAATGTCTGTGAGTATAACAGAACTGATATCGCAGGCGAAACCCCGAGGACAAACCATCCCCCCCAAACAAATTCAGCCTACCACTATTTTCAATGGCTGTCACTTTTATTATAAGGCGAAGTCCTCCCAGATTGCAGTTCCCGCAGGCTTCCACTAGATGTCAACAGTCTTTAGAAAGAGTTTCAGGCTGGTTTTTGGAAAAATTAGCCAGAAATTGTAGTTTTTCTTGGCTGTAGTGTTTCCAAGCACTTCTCCGGTAAAGACAATAACGATTCTCCGTCTTAAATTTGATATTTTATTTACGTATTAGGGTACCTAAAGTTTGATTATAAATGTTGTTTGACTTGTTTGGAAAAGTTTATTAGTAACGTATGGGATTCATTTTGATGGAGGGAAACTGGGTGGATTATTGACTGAAGCGCGCCAGCTAAACGGAGTTTTTATGGATATAAAGAAGGACATTATCAAACAAAAGGACCATTTGTGATGTAACTGGGAACTTTTGGAGTGCCAACAGAAGAAGATCAAAGGCATTTTTTATATCGCTATTTCTGACTTTCGTGTCGCACCTGCCTGGTTGAAATATGTTTTCATGATTTTGTATGCAGGGCGCTGTCCTCAGATAATCACATGGTGTGCTTTCGCCGTAAAGCCTTTTTGAAATCTGACACAGCGGTTCGAATAACAAGAAGTTAAGCTTTATTTTGATGTATTACACTTGTGATTTTATGAAAGTTAAATATTGATAATTCTGTAGTTTGAATTTCGCGCTCTGCAATTTCACCGGATGTTAAGAAGTTAAAACTGGGACAGAGAAAAAGAAAAAAACTAGTCAGAGTTATTCCCCTCCAATTAAAATGATTATCTCAGTCTTCAACATGCGCCATGCAGCCTGGTGAGTGGTCTGCGAGTCCACGTGGAYGTGAAAGCAACCCTCGAGAAGACAAACATCGGTTTGGGCATGTCCCAGTTGGTGCCTGCCAAAGGTGGACCAATCAAAATGGAGCTTGGTCAGAGACGATCACAGTGGTGATGTGGACAGGAACACAGGGACTGGCAGCTCCCGACACAATCAAAGCGACGCTGTAAAACACCGTGACGATACATGAGACGTACAGCCATACAGACAGCGACCGAGCGAGAGAGAGAACCAGAGAGAGAGAGAGAGAGCAGAAAGAAAGACAAAAGAAAGAGAGAGAGAGAGAAAGAGAGAAAGGAGAAAGAAGAGAGAGAAGAGAAATAGAGAGGGAGAGAGAGTGCGTGTTGACAGCTCTCCAACACCTCTGTGGTGCCAGACATTGACTGGGCTCGAGTGGCGCTGCAATGCCAGAGCCGACTCACACCTTCAGAAGGAGCGTGGATGAAACGGTTCGCAGACGTACACCAGGCCTGTCAGGGAGCGAGGCTGAGGACAGGGTTGAAAACACGCCAGTCCAGTCTAAGGGCCAGACCTTGTCAATCACTTGGCATCTTCACTTTCAATAATGTCTGTTTGTACGTATAAAAGGAAAGGAGGACTGCTGCTACTGACCACGGTGCATGAACAAACTGAAGTAGCGAGGAGATTCAGCAGCTGTTGGAGGAGTGTTGTTATTGTACAAGTAAAACCAATTTCAGCATTGGTTTTAATTGTAACAACAAAACACACTTTAATTTCTTTTAACTTTCATTGTCCTCCAAGAGTTGCTGTACACTTGTCTTTATCTTCTTCCCAGCAAATTCTATCWTCATAATAAAACGAACGCATAAGCCAATACCTATTGTTACAGTGGTGGTTCAGTGACCACACTTTGAGTCCTAGGGGTTGAACCCCATCGGTCCCGCGAGCAGGAACTACAAACAGGTCAAATCAGAGCAGAACATTGCTTTAAATCACTTGAAAACCAATACGCCATAAGCATGCTCCTAGCTTGACACTCTTTTAGGGCTTTGACACACTTGTGAAAGGGTGCAACCCAAATAGAAGCTTTTTTTCCTATGCAGTGACTACTTTTGACCAGGGCCTATAGGGTTGTGCTGTAATCTAGCTGCATGCGGGAGCGTCGATACACTGAACCGCGAGCAGATGAAAGGGGGATGGAAGAGGGAAGTTGAATAGAACGACCGGGGGGTGTTAACGAAGAGCTCGCTGCATTAGGTAGCGTTTGGATCAGCGGGACCTCCGAGGCAGGGTGTGTGTGTTTGAACCTGTGTGTGTGTGTGTGTGTGTGTGTGTGTGTGTGTGTGTGTGTGTCATGCATCTGGTGTGTTTCCATGCGTTGGTGTGTATGCATGCGTGGTGTGTTTATCAATGTGTTTGTGTGTGTTATCATGTGTTTTGTGTGTTTTCATGCGTTGGTGTGTTTTCATGCGTTGGTGTGTTTTTGCGTGGTGTGTTTTCATGCGTTGGTGTGTTTTCATGCGTTGGTGGTGTTTTCATGCGTTGGTGTGTGTCTGTTTGTCTGCATCTGATTTGTGACGAGCGAGAATAAGGGGTGGTTGCTCCGACTGCAGCAGTTGTGACGGTAGCTCACCTGGAGTAAGGAAATATTGACGGGTAGGAGGATTTGATATGGGACCACCCATCCATTCCCACAAACAATATTTGATTAAGGTCTCATTTAATCAAATCAAATTGTATTTGTCACATGCGCAGAATACAACCTTACAGTGAAATGTTTACTGACAAGCCCTTAACCAAAAATGCAGTTTTAAAAAAAATACACCCCAAAAGGTAACCAGTAATTAAAGAGCAGCAGTAAAATAACACTAGTGAGACTGTATACAGGGGTACTGTACAGAGTCAATGTGCGGGGGCACTGGTTAGTCGAGGTAATTGAGGTAATATGTACATGTAGGTACAGTTATTAAAGTGCAATGCATAGATAATAACAGAGAGTAGCAGCAGTGTAAAAGGAGGGGGGGGCAATGTAAATAGTCCAGGTGGCCATTTGATTAGATGTTCAGGAGTCTTATGGTTTGGCGGTAGAAGCTGTTTAGAAGCCTCTTGGGCCTAGACTTGGCGCTCCGGTACCGCTTGCCGTGCAGTAGCAGAGAGAACAGTCTATGACTAGGGTGGTCTTTGACAATTTTTAGGACCTTCCACGACCTCTATACCAGGCGGTGTCAGAGGATGGCAGGA
>NW_019957650.1:185249-187749 GCF_002910315.2 Salvelinus sp. IW2-2015 | reverse complement strand
AAGATCAACAGTGCAGGCGC
Organism: Salvelinus sp. IW2-2015; assembly: GCF_002910315.2. Taxonomy (NCBI): domain Eukaryota; kingdom Metazoa; phylum Chordata; class Actinopteri; order Salmoniformes; family Salmonidae; genus Salvelinus; species Salvelinus sp. IW2-2015. The sequence continues at coordinate 187,729 of NW_019957650.1, read as the reverse complement.
TTGTAGCTTAAAGTGAATGGAAATTAAAATTTTGTGTCAACCAATCAGCTTTAGAGTTGGCTATTGTACGCCTGCTGGCTGGCTCCAGTGTTACACAGGAGCAGCTAGCAGGCGTAGGGCGTCCACGTCTTTTGATTGGATTACCAATATTGAGAGGCAGGTCCTATGGGCAGGTCTATGCAGATCTAGAAACTGAATTTGATAAACGAATTAATTCGCGTACTACCTAAACTGTTTTTTGAACCCACAATGGCGGAAAGGAGGAGAAGATATCGATTTGGTCGAGGATATAATTATAACGCCATCTCAAGACGAACTTTTCAAGAAAAGTTTAGACATTGTAAGGAGAGGTCGCCCGACGCCACAAAGCCTGTCACAGGCGGGAAAGGGGTTCGTTGTTCGCCACTTTCAAAGTTTCAACTATGAGCGCTGTCAATGGCTCACAGGCTCCGAGAAGCACTGCAAACTGTACTGCTGGGAATGCCTATTATTGCAAGTGATCGATTTGGGTGTTTGAGCCACACTGGCTTTGCAAACTTGAGTTGTCTAACCAGGCAGCAACGAGACACCAAAGTACGGCTGGGCACTTACAAGCAATGGTGCTTTTGAAAACGTTTGGGGACACCAGAGTGGAGCTACAGCTCTCACTCGTCCTGCGTTTATGTGACGGACACGGAGCAAGGAGCGATTTATCGGGTTGAAGATGTGACAAGCGGCAAGCGAGCTGATGACATTGCCGCTCTTATTTTCCGTTTCTTGGAGGAAAATGAATGTAGTCTGGATAAAGTTGTGGCACAGTGTTTTGATGGCGCAGCAGTCATGGCATCTGGACTCAATGGGGTGCAGGCTAAAGTTAAGGAGAGGGCACTGATGGCCTTATTCATTCACTGCTATGCACATCGACTAAATTTAGTACTGACTCAAGGAGCCTCAAAGCTTAAAGAATGCAAGGTCTTCTTTGCCAACCTCAATGGCCTTGCAGCATTTTTCTCACGATCCCCTAAGCGCACGCAACTGTCTAATAATCAGTCTTTGGTGAGTAGGCATACAATGCATGTTATTTTTTATTAAATGTGTATGTATGTTTCGCATTTTATTTCGTTAATATTAAATAGCCTATATATTAACAAAATAAAATGGCAAATAGCCTATGTTGCAAATTATTTGTTTTCTTTTATTTTCAGTGAATAGTTATGTGTCTTTAATCATCACGGTGAAACTTGCTTTGGGTGCGACAATGCGCTGTTTAGTGAACACACTGTATTTATTTTTTGGGGGACTTAAAGCTCAAAGTTTGTGACCAAGAATGGATAGAAGAAGAATATTAATATAACTCTGTTGCACTCGACTATGTTCTTGCCTATTAGTTGCACTGTACTGTATTGTACTCTTCCCCTGCAATTCTCTGAAAAAAATGTCAATTTCAAGGTGACGCAACGCCTGGTTATACTGCGTTTCTGTCTAAATGTATAGTGTCTAGAGCCATGGCATCTAAATGATGGTAATAACAGGTGGATTAATTCGGGTGGACTGTGTAGGACCTCACTGAAGGCCCAGGCGCCAGGCCCACGGCACGCTACTGCATAAACCACACCTAAAACGTATTACTCAAATATGTGAAATTGTGGATGTGGGCCTGTTGTCCGACCTCTGGCATTCTCTATGGGGGTGCCACAGGGTTCAATTCTCGGGCCGACTCTTTTCTCTGTATATATCATTGATGTCGCTCTTGCTGCTGGTGATTTCTCTGATCCACCTCTAAGCAGACGACACCATTCTGTATACATCTGGCCTTTCTTTGGACACTGTGTTAACAAACCTCCAAATGAGCTTTAACGCCATACAACACTCCTTCCTTGGCCTCCAACTGCTTTTAAATGCTAGTAAAACTAAAACACATGCTCTTCAACGATTGCTGCCCGCACCCTCCCCGCCCGACTAGCATCCCTTCTCTGGACGGTTCTGACCTAGAATATGTGGACAACTACAAATACCTAGGTGTCTGGCTAGACTGTTAACTCTCTTTCCAGACTCATATTAAGCATCTCCAATCCAAAATTAAATCTAGAATCGTCTTCCTATTTCGCAACAAAGCCTCCTTCAATCATGCCGCCAAACATATCCTCGTAAAACTGACTATCCTACCGATCCTCACTTCGGGATGTAATTTACAAAGTAGCATCCAACACTCTACTCAGCAAACTGGATGTAGTCTATCACAGTGCCATCCGTTTTATCACCAAAGCCCCATGTACTACCCACCACTGCGACCTGTATGCTCTCGCTGGCTGGCCCTCACTACATATCAGTCGCCAAAACCCACTGGCTCCAGTCATCTATGAGTCTTTGCTAGGTAAATCCCCGCCTTATCTCAGCTCACTGGTCACCATAGCAACACCCACCCGTAGCACACGCTCCAGCAGGTAATTGCACTGGTCGTCCCCAAAGCCAATATTTCCTTTGGCCGCCTTTCCTTCCAG
>NW_019957650.1:177784-184983 GCF_002910315.2 Salvelinus sp. IW2-2015 | reverse complement strand
CCTCGTCTCTTTGTCTCTCCTCCCCTCCCATCTTCTCTCGTCTCTACTCACCCGGTGTGAAGGGAGAAGGTGTATTATCGCTGTTGATGACTGTGTCGCCTCCCAGGTCCCGCTGACACAGACGTCTACTTCACCACACACACACACACACACACACACACACACACACACACACGCATGAAAACACACCAACGCATGAAAACACACCAACGCATGAAAACACACAAACGCATGAAAACACACCAACGCATGAAAACACACCAACACATGAAAACACACCAACGCATGAAAACACACCAGCGCATGAAAACACACCAGCGCATGAAAACACACCAACGCATGAAAACACACAGTCCCGGAGAGAGCGCCCACCTGCCAGTTCAAGTGAGGACACACACACACACACACTTCCTAAGGCATTGTGCCCAGGAACATTCCATTGGTTATTCAAAGCTGCCTCATTTAGATCAGACCAATCTGCTCGCTCAGTTCGACACATCGCCGCATGACAATTGGCAAGGATCCAGATCGCCAGGAGCAACTAGTCAAGGCTATGTTCCAACACCAACCAAACCTCTAATGTAGAATCCAGTTCTATATAGACTCCACTCCACTTTGATCTGGTCCAGTCATTTAGCGTGACAGCCAAATATACATAACACAGGAGATGCTGGAAATGATTCAGGGTACACAGCACAACAACCAAGTTAAAACTTGTGCAGCTCATGTCTAACCTCCTGCGTTTTGCCAACTTMATGTCAAACTTCAAATGCTGATTTTGGTACAAATATAGGATGGATCGGATCAAGTCAGCCTGTGCGCCAGAGTCAACCAACCGAGCACACGTAAAAACACAACGCAAAAAAAAAACATTTCTGCCATTCAACAGTACCTGATAACCTTCTAATCAACCACTAATGTCAACATACACCAACAACAGAAYACTGCAGTGTGATTGGGTACTTACTGGCTGGCGATGGGGTGCTGTATCCACTGATGGGCAGTCCGGAGAGGGTGGGAGGGGACAGCCCCCCCAGCATGTGGGGGAAGAAGTAGGAGTAGTGAGGCATGGGGAATCCCCCCACAGAGACAGTGTGGCCCCCTGCAGTCCCTGGCCCCCCCGGGGGTTGGCAGGGGTTACCCTTGCCTGCCATGTTCTGCTCGGCAGACCTTGAGCCGAGTCCAAAGAGTCTCCTGTAGGTATCCGTGGTGACGACGGTCTACATCCCCAACCTCACCCGCCGATGACGGCGTAATCCAATGAATTAAGAAGTGGTGGTGGTGGTGGGTGACGGTGGACGACAACGACGTGTGTGTATTTGTGTAGGTGTGTGAAATGGAGCTGGTAGGTTACGTCGATGTTCCCGGGTGGATGCTTCAGAGAAACTTTGAATCCAAGGGCATATAGGCTATTTTCTTCCAAAGGCTGGTCCTCTGCCTTGATATGAAGCGTGTCCTACTGAGATAGATAGAGGTAGAGTAGGCCACTAAGCTTTATATCTTGAATGAAACATCAATTACATAAATACTAAAGGGAGGTCGCTAGGCAGAATCATCTGGCACCAATGGACTCCAGATCCCTTGTTCAGGATTGGATAGACTTCTCAGGCCTTGGGGGGATTGGATGAGAACAGCTTTTCTCTCTCCAGTGACTCAGCAGAGCTCACACAACAACACGACGGAGGAGGAGGAGTGTTATGACGATGGCTGGTTTTAGTTGTCACTGTAACATGTCTTGCGCCCCAGGTCGGCCGCTATCGCCGCGGTGACTCACTTTCAGTCCCGGCAACACACCTGTGGCAGACTGGCGATCTTCTTCCTTCAGAAACAGAGACAGACAGACAGACAGCGAGAGAAAGAGACAAGAGTTAGATAGAGATTCACTCGCTGCTTCACATTCAGAGACAGAGAGACAGGGGTTCAAATGCATATTCAGTGGGGTGGCGTTGATTTTTGCCCGGGTTCATCTCTATGTAGACAGCGTGGGAAAACAGAGCCCGGGTCCTCTCTAGCGATCTTGTTAAAGCGAATGTTTTCAACTAGGAGCACGGCTCCCCCTTCTCTCCCCCCGCCTCCTGCTGTCTCCCCGGCCTCCCTCCTGCCCTTGCGGGGTGAATCATCATCAGAGATGCCGAGGCTCATTAATGGAGTCCATCTGAACCTCTCTCTCTCTCTCCGCGCCTCAAAATAAACAGGAGATGGTGATGAGCTTATGCAACCTGCCAAGCGAGACGGGAGGGAGGGAAGAGTAACCTAGTTCCGCCTTTCAATGCTGATGTTGTACAACATGCCTTATATAAATCTAAAACCTCTCGCTCTGCTACACACTGTAGCAACTAGCTATAATACATGTCTGTATCACCATCCACTACCACTGACAGCCTTGCTGCCATCTCCTTCACCCATCTGGCATTGACATGTCAAAGGAGGGAAGCGTTTACTGTTCTTTGGAGTCTGGATTGGAGCTGTCTGAAAGTTGAAAACATCGTTTGAGTGCCTTTTTCTCCCTCCCGGTCTGTCATGTCTGTCTGTAGCCATCTGAGAGGCATTTGTTCTGCCCTGGCCCCGGTAAGGGGGTGTTGGGTGCACAAGGGCCCATTTTTTACAGGGTCAGGGGCCTCGTTTTTAACTACCGGGACCTTTATAGATCTCCTGCAAAGTGCTGCTCCCTCCGCCGACAGGAGTGTGCGTGAGTGTGTKTGTGCGCGCATGCGTGTGTGTGATCTCCTGCAAAGTGTTGCACCAGCATCAGGCCCCCCTTTGTGAAGTCGGCCCCCCACACACACACACACACACACACACACACACACACAGGCAGGCACAGGGCTCTGGGCCCCCGTCGTAAAACAGCCAAACACCACTGGGGTTTCAGACATGTTTGTGTTTGACGGGTGAGGAGAGGAGGGGAGGAGGGGGATGAGGCCTTTTAGAGAGACTTGGTGAAGGTCTGGGATAAAAACAAGACTGCTGTGATAAGTGCACCAGAGCATTATTATCAAAACTCTAAAAAAACATGACGAAGAACCCTTATGGAACAGAAACATGACGAAGAACCTTATAGGAACAGAAACATGACGAAGAACCCTTATAGGAAACAAAACATTACGAAAAACCCTTATAGGAACAGAAACATGACGAAGAACCCTTACAGGAACAGAAACATGACGGAAAACCCTTACAGGAACAAAAACATGACGAAAAACCCTTACAGGAACAGAAACATGACAAAGAACCCTTATAGGAACAAAACCATGACGAAGAACCCTTATAGGAACAGAAACATGACGAAAAAACCCTTACATGAACAGAAACATGACGAAAAACCCTTACATGAACAGAAACATGACGAGAGAACCCTTTTATAGGAACGATAAAATGACGAAAGAACCCTTACAGGAACAGAAAACTGACGAATGAACCCTTACAGGAAACAGAAACATAGACGAAGAACCTTAAGGATATCGCAGTAAGATAGACAAGCAACACTTACAGAAACAATAATCCTGTACAGGAAGATTAGCCACAGAAACAGACCGAATGAACCATAACCCTATATAGAAACAGAACCGACAATAACCCGTGAGAAAGGGGAAACACTGTGACTATGCCAAAGAAAGGCTATAGGAACAAAAGCTCGAACATGAACGAGACCCTGGATATAGAACAAAACTTGACGAAGATACCCTTATAGGAACAGAACAGAAAACGCGAACAAGAACACAGTGTCATTCAGGACCCAGTATTACTTTCCAGCAGCTCCTGATTTAGGTATATACACGACTCTCATGCTCCAATTATTTATTCAAAAGTATCCATCCACCCATCCATCCATATACCAACCCACCCATTCATCCTTCTCTGAGGAAGGGAATACCATACATAAAAAATGGTGACATTCCCGCTTGCCGCTCACAGATCCCCACCTGGGAATTTGAGCTTCAGCGGGCTCTACCCTGAGCGTTAGCACAATGCACTGGGTAGAAACACGTTCAAAGGATACAGAGGGAGAGTGGATGGCGAGAGAGGGAAAGAGAGACAGCGGAGCGGAGGAGGAGGGCTAGATCAAAGCCGAGGAAGCGGATGAAGATACCTTGTTGTGCTCGCCGCTTTCAATCTCGCTCATACATTATTAAAAAACACCCTACTAAGTAGGTTAAACCCATAGGTCCCCTTTACATAGTCATGCACTCGTCATTTAATCATGGCATGTGTGATACCAGTGCATCAGAGTGTGTGTGTGTTGTGTGTGTGTGTGTGTGTGTGTGTGTGTGTGTGTGTGTGTGTGTGTGTTGTGTGTGGTGTTGTGTGTGTGTGGTGTGTGTGTGTGTGTGTGTGTGTGTGAGTGAGTGTATTTGTATCAGTGTTGTGAGAGAGAGAGAGAAAACAGAGACAGCTATATTGATAGAGGAAGAGAGAGAGAGAAACAGAGACAGCTATATGAGAGAGGGAGAGAGAAGAGAGAAACAGAGACAGCTATTATGAGAGAGGAGGAGAGGAGAAGAAACAGAGCAGCTATATTGAGAGAGACGAGAGGGAGAGAGAAACAGAGACAGCTATATTGAGAGAGGAGAGAGGGAGAGAGAAACAGAGACAGCTATATTAGACAGGAGAGAGAGAGAGAAAACAGACAACTATATTGAGACAGGAAAAAGAAGGCGTGCCACACAAGAGAGGCATAAGCCAGTGTATACATAAAAAGTGGGAGTTCATAAATATATGCATCTCTATAACATCTACAGTATGTAACCAACACTGGCTGCAATCAGTATGCATGAAACTGACAGTAGTAGGAAAAAGAGAAGAGAAGAAGAGGAGAAGAAGAGGAGAAAAGAGAAGGAAAAAAGAAGGAAGAAGAGAAGAAGAGGAGAAAAGAGAAGAGGAAAAGAGAAGAAGAGAAGAGAGGAGAAAAAGAAGGGAAAAGAGAAGAAGAGAAGAGAAGAGAGAGAAGAGAAAAGAGAGGGGAAAAAGAAGAAAAAGAAGGAAGAGGAGAGAAAAGGAAAAGAGAGAGAGAGAAAGAGAAGAGAAAGAGAGAGAAAAGAGAAGAGATAGAAAAAGAGAAGGGAAGAGGAGGAAGAGAAGAGGAGAAGAAAAAGAGAAGAGAAAGAAGAGAGAAAAGGAGAAGAGAGAAAAAAGAAAGGGAAGAAAATAAGAAAAGAGAAGAAAAGAGAACAGAGAAAAGAGAAGGGAAAAGAGGAGAGAAAAAAGAAGGGAAGAGGAGAAAGAAGAGGAGAGAAAAGAGAAAGAGAGAGAGAAAAGAAGACGGAAAAGAGAGGGAGAGAAAAGAGAAGGGAAGAGGAGAGAGAAGAGGAGAGAAAAGAGAGAGAGAAAAAGGAAGAGGAGAAGAGGAGAGGAAAGAGAAGAGAAAAGAGAGAAAAGGGAAGAGGAGAAGGGAGAGAAAGAGAAGAGAGAAGATGAGTGTGCTGTACATCCTTGACAAACTACTTGATCTTCCAGTATGAATATATTTGTGTGCATATATTACATGCTGCGACCAAACCCTTTGATCAGTATGTCAGTTACTTCACAGTCAATCACAGAGGAGAGACAACATAGAGCAGCGCGTGCAGAATAAAATGGAAAATGGAGTATAGGGGAGGCCTTAAGGACAAGACACACCATAACGAACATTGTGCGTGAGCATTAAATCACCCACTGGGTGTCGATGAATTGGTGGAGATTCAAGGATATTCCTGCTAATATGTAGAATTATCGGGAAATAAAAGGAAAATTAAATACTGGATGTACACATGTCGAATATGTATCTAACTCGCTCATATAACATGAATGTACATGTTCGACAACACACCATGAACAGGCATGTGTGTGTTGACCCAGACACCTGCGTGGGCAGGTACATACTCACACATACAGTGGGGTGACACAYTTGATAAAGATGAGCAAATATGTATYAAATAATTCAAATACTGAGCTATATTGTACGCTCAATAAAATTAGAAAATTAAATTATCTTATACAAACAATTGCTCAGAGTAAAGAGATTTTGCTTAACAAGTAATACAGTTTTTCTCAAAAAGGTAGTGGTCAAAATTAGTCACAGCCCTGTTTTCAATACCTCACCTTGCCGGGATAAGGGCACTGAGTTGGAGAACACATTGGGAGGGATCTCTAGGCCATYCCTCCAGACAAAATCCTTCTAGATTCTTGAAATCCTTTGTATGCGCTTATGGCCTGCCCTCTTCAATTCAATCCACAGGTTTTCAATGGGTATCAATTCTGGAGACTGAGATGGCCATTGCAAAATGTTGATTTTGTGACCCTTGAACAATTTCTTTGTGGATTTTGATGTGTATTTGGGGTTGTCGTCTTGCTGGAAGATCCACTTGCTGCCAAGTGTCAGCCTCGTGTCAGAGACAAAGAGGTATTTGGCTCAAACACCGGTACTGGTTAAAGTTATTGACCATAATAAAGGCCGCAGGACCAGCGGAAGCAAAATAGTCCCATAACATCAAAGATTGACCACCATATTTTACAGTAGGTACGGGGTTMTTTTCTGTTCATGCATTCTCAATTCGACACCAAACCCACCACTGGTGTGCGTGGCCAAAAGAGCTCTATTTTCTTGTCATCTGACCATAGTACCGGTTCCAATGCAAGTGCCAATGCTGTTTATCAAACTCCAGGCGTTTACATTTGTTGGGTGACATGACTTCAAATCCATTGAAAACCTTTGGTTTGAATTGAGAAGCCCATAGGTCCAGACGAAGGATCTGAAAGGATTCTGTTCGGGATGAATGGTCGAAGATCCCTCCCGACGTATTCTCCAACTCATAAAACATTTCAGAAAAAGGCTCAGTGTCGTTTTCCTCGCAAGGGGAGGTATTGAAAGGTATTTCAAATAGGGGTGTCGATCATTTTGACCCTTATCTTTCAGGGGGGGGGGAAAGTGTGATTTGTTTTTCGAGCGTACAATACAGCTGAGTATTGTACAGGACTCCTGCAGGTCTAGCAGGGCCCGCTGGATTCAGTCAGGAATGGGAATGAAGCTCTAGAGTCAAATTCGGGACAGGGCAGGATCGACATTCCACAGGAACTGGCAGCAGGCCTAAGATAGTTTACTTAATATAAATAACCCCCCCCCCTCCCATCGGCGCACTCTCGCGCCTCGCTCCAGTTGGAGCCAGTCACTACTTTCCTCAGATGCACACAGAGATATACACATGTCCATAAATTCATCCGAC
>NW_019957650.1:169220-177759 GCF_002910315.2 Salvelinus sp. IW2-2015 | reverse complement strand
GGACTCTGGGTAAGTGGAAGGGCTTCCTTCATTGCCAAAATGGTGGTGATGTGGTTGTGATCAGCTGTGTGCACTATGCAAGGCAACTGTCTCGTGAGCGCTGAGCAGCAGGCAAACAGAGCAGTTGCCTCGGTTACACCCACGCAGAGAGTAGGACAGTCAGATGAGAAGTTAAGGAAGGAAGTTATTTCTCGATTTCTGCAGCCTACACATTTTTATCTGGTGAACAGGAAAGTTCTAGAACTCTGGATCAGGACACTAAGGGGGAAAAGTGAACGGACACTGCAGAAATAGGTAACTAATAGCAGTACTGCACACTCATCACCACTAATGGTTGCAGCTACAGTCATCAGTGAGGATTAACTCACATCAATTAGGGGCGGCAGGTAGCCTAGTGGTTGGGCCAGTAACCGAAAGGTTGCTGGATCGAATCCCAGAGCTGACAAGGTCAAAATCTGTCGTTCTGCCCCTGAACAAGGCCCACTTCCTAGGCTGTCATTATAAATAAGAATTTTTTCTTAACGGGACTTGCCTAGTTAAATAAAAAAGAAATAAAATGAACTCAGAGTAGAGGTCTTCACGGGTCAAAAGTTGGACCCGTTCTGAAATCCGTGAATCCCACCTGACCCGATATTTATAAATAAATGAGACCCATATAAGGGAATCAGTCAATTGAAATTAATTAATTAGGCCCTAATCTATGGATTTCACATGACTGGAAATCAGATATGCATCTGTGTCACAGATACCTTAAAAAAAGTATAAGAAAACCAGAAAACCAGTCAGTATCTGGTGTGACACTTATTTGCCTCATGCAGCGCAACACTATCTCCTTCGCATAGAGTTGATCAGGCTGTTGATTGTGGCCTGTGGTTGGTTGCTTCACTCCTATTCAATGGCTGTGCGAAGTTGCTGGATATTGGCGGGAAGTGGAACACGCTGTCAATCCTAGTAGACAAAATCACAGTCCAAAACATTAACAGTCTGTATGCACAGACAACTAAAACACAATCGACACTCATACAACATTTATAGAAGTATACGCATGGACAAAACATTTGAGGCATGTAAATAGTATAAAACTCGCTCACACACACACACACACACACAACACACACACACACACAACACACACCACACACACACACACACACACACACACCACACACACACACACCACACACACACCACACACACACACACCACAACACACACACACACACACACACACACAGATTTAACACACGCACATGGCAGTCAGCATGCATTAGGACTCATCAGCTGAGGTGACAGGAAAAAAAACACAGACAGCAGTGTTTTAGAGTCAACTGAAATGAGTCAGCACAGTGTGCCCTAAAGCATGGTGCATTGAGTAACGTGTCTGTGTGTGCGACGAGGGGGCCAGCAGGTGGGGTTTTGCCAGCACGGTGGGGTTTGGCCAGCACGATTGGTGGTTTGGCCAGGCACGAGGGGTTTGGCCAGCACGATGGGTTTGGCCAGCACGATGGGGTTTGGCCAGCACGATGGGGTTTGGCCAGCACGATGGGAGTTTGGCCAGCACGATGGGGTTCCAGCCAAAACTCCTCTATAGGAAGGAGGAAGTGTTAAGGAATGGTGATTCCAGGTCTTTTCTAGTCAGTTACATCACACCTATAACGAACTGATCTAAGTGCCAATACAAGTAGCAGTTTCTCAAATGGTGGATCCCCCCTCCCCTTCCTCTGACTAGTGACTGAGGACAGAGATCCAGTGAGTGCTGGATATCTACCATGTGTACACACACAAACAATGCAAACATTACATAAACACATTTTCCTTTAGGCCCACATACATAAAATATGACCTTCCTAACATACAAAATCACAAAAGCCCAAAACATTCGACAGTCATACACATTTGGAGAACATATGCGCATGGATGAAACATTTATGAGGCATGTAAATAATATAAACTCACTCACAAACACACTGATTTAACACACGCACATGGCAGCCAGCATGCATAGGAGTCATCGGCTGAGGTATCAAGAAACAACACAAACAGCAGTGTTTTAGAGTCAACTGAAATGAGTCAGCACAGTGTGCCCTAAAGCATGGTGCATTGAGTAACATGTCTGCGTGTGCGCATTTTGGGGTTGGCCAGCGTAAAACTCCTCTATAGGAACGAGGAAGTGGAGAGGAATGGTGATGACGAGGTGAATTATTCCAGGTCTTTACTAGCCAGTTATATCCCACCTATAACGACTGATCTAGTGCCAATCGTAGTAGCAACGTTCCTTACAATGGATCACAGATACCCATTGTAAGATTTGATACTTAGAAACATTGGTTTTGGGAACCACTGTAGAAGAGCAAAGGATTTCTCTCTCTCTCTCAAAATCACCCCTGGTTTGGAAGAAAAGCCATAGTCAAAGCTTCAGTGTAAAGGAAGTGGCCTATAGTGTTAGTTGTGATTTATGAGGTGACTATGTAGGGGCCCTTCATAGGGCCTGAGAGTGGGGAGGACCCATCTGTCCCTGAGACTGGCAAAGTCACGGGGGTTAGAGGTCATAGGTTAGAGGACGTTGACCCCCCATGATCCCTCACAGACCGCCAGACACACCCTTGGCTGTTCCTATCAGTCACTACAGCAATCAACAGCTAACACACACAAATCTCTCTCTCACACACACACACACACACACCACACATAAAAACACAGACCCTTTTTCACATATACATAATATAGTATGCCTATATTACATACACATGGATGTGCACACAGATGCTCTCATGCATATGTACGCAGACACATTAACACCACTATTCCTATCCTGCTGTACAGTACGTCCCCCAGGAAGTCATCCACCTCCATTTCCCTCCATTACTATCCTGTAATATCCACTCTGCAGTATGTCATCCTCCCACTTCCTCCGTTGCTGCACTATAATCCGCAAGCCAATGCTGCTGTTGGTCGCGGAATCACCTACAGTACAGTACAGTACAGCCCACTAATGGTTCTGAATGTCAGGCTTAGTGACGCGTGAGATGGAGAGGATCCCTTGCTGCCAGCTGCTACTACCTGCTAATGTAGCCTAGTGCTCCAAAGGTAATGTGGCCTAGGGCTCTCCATGTCTCCTCAACGCCTACCAGGCTGAAGGAGCATCGTTGGCTAATGTACCAAGGCTAGGGGTATGGTGGGCTTACATTATAAGGCTAACGGCCTTCAGTAATGGTTGGGGTTGACAATGGGCTTGATATGGACAATTGGTCGACGCTAGCGGAGCAAAGGAGGCTTACAGGGCTAATACTTTTAACATAATTCAGGCAAGGGCATATGTTGTAATTGAGGCTAGCAGTGCCAACGCAAAATAAAAAACATAACTAGGCTACAGCTAGTAGCGCTAAGGCCACCATTTACAATTCATCGGGATTCCAAGCTGCAGCGAGGAATAAGTGCTGGGAAGGCTAATACCTACAATACATTTCGAATACACAGCTAGTGGCGTTAGCAACCCTCGGTGCTAGCAATATTAGCAGGCTAATGGAGGCTAACAAGAAACGGGGGGGGGGAAAGCTCCAGACGCGCTAGCTAGTGCTAACCGGGAAAAGGGAAGAAACAGTAATGCTAAAAAGGTGATGGGGAGCACGAGCTAGGCTTCTCATTCTCCAGGCATTTACTTCTTCCCTCAGATGTGAGAGCTGAGACTGAGGACGTCTTCATATTCTCCTCGTGCCGCCTTCCCGAAGGCTCCATCTTTGATAAAGACATCTTAGGCTTCAGAGGGGMTCTGATATCCTGAAAGAGTAAGAATATGTTTGTGTCGTAAAAGGGTAAAAAGGGCATGTTTTTGCCTGGAGAAAAAGGTGGAATGAGTATGTATGCCTTTTGTGAGAGATGATGATGATGATGATGATGATGATGATGAAGATGATGATGATGATGCTGATGGTAGTAATGTTGGTAGTACATTGCTGACGGACGGTACAACATCAAGTGCAGATAGCTGTGATAATTTCCCGGCGGGGAGACGTGGTGATAATGAAAAGGTAATGATAATGGTGGTGGTGATGACGATGATACGCTGTTACTAACCCTGCTCAGATAACCACAGACTAAAAGAGGGTTTCACCCAAAAAACAACATATACAAAATAATCCTTGTTAAAGCACTTTTGTTGGATTTTGTCATTGTTGTCGAGAACCCCTCGTACTTTTCTTTGTTTGCTGTAGCGCGGGGGCTGGACTCATAAAGACACACACGCTCACTCTCACTGACTCCCTGAAACAAACACAAGTCCTCCACCCTCCGTCCTACGGTGTCCACTCATTTCTGTGACAAAGCGGAATAACATCAAACTGAGCCAATCGATACTCACACTGACTCTGATGACAAACAACCCATAGGACCCCCCACTGGTGAGTGTGTGTGTGTGTCTGTGTGTGTGTAAGATGACAAACAGCAAGACTGTAAAACACACCGGGTAATCCTGCCACCATCGATAATGAAAGCTGTCATTTACCCTCCCCGCGCCCCCCACCTCCGAAAAAACACACCCGAACAAACACACACACATAAATACACACTCCATCAAAGTGGGTGGCCCAACTGTAGATTGTAAATTCAGCCAGGAAGTCAAAAGGGAACTGGGGGRAAACACTATGCCTTTCGCTCKCTCTCTCTCTCTCTCTCTCTAACACTATTCCTACAGCTATAGTTAGCTACACTGCTGTGTAGCTGTTCCAAGCCCAGAAACTTGGGAGGAAGAAAATAAACATTTGTGGTCATCATACACAGGAGGGAGGGAGGGGTCTTGATGGAAGCAGGAGAGGAGGGAGGGACAGGAGGAATAAACGCCCAAGATCAGGCAACCCTCCAGTGAACTGCGAGGCGAAAAGTAATTGATTGCGGTGCCTGATGGAGCTGGCTCGTGGGCCCGGACGAGCTTAGCAGATGAGTATCGATTGGTTAATTGATTGATTGGCATCTGTAGGAGAGGAAGGCGGAGGGACATAATTGGTCTTCATGGAGCCGTTTCCTCAGGGCCAGACCGCAAATGAGAAAGCCGTGCACACGCTCACTAACACATGCACGCACACATACTAGGGCTGGGAATTGACAGGGGACCTCACGATATTCTCACGATGCTATATGTATTGCGATTTGATACTGTGATTTTATTGCAAATCGATGTTCCAAACATATTTGCTCATCGTCTGTCTGCTGCAGAGGGACGAGAGAGAACATGAGAAAACAAGTGATCAGTCATGGAAATAAAGGTTCTGAAAATAAATAGGCTYCCTATTTTAAAAAGAAGATGGAGAACAAGCTATGAAGGAGTTTTGGTGCCGGTACAGCCAACAAGCGAAAAAACAGTATTGCGATAGTCAAAACAATACAATGCAAACATATTCAAATATAATATCCCGATTTGTAACTATCGATCCCCCTCCCCCGTCACTAACACATGCGCTCACAACCACACACATATGCACACCAAATACAACTGCTTAGGTTGGTCCAGCATAGGTGCTGCTTTTGCCGGTGACCAGCCTAAGCTGTGTTTTTTGCCGGTGACCAGCCTAAGCTGTGTTTCTTGCCAGTTGACCAGCCTAGCCTGTTTTCTTGTGCCGGTGACACAGGCCTAAGCGTGTTTTTGCCGGTGGACAGCCCTCTAACGCTGTGGTTTTTTGTCGGTGAAACCGCCTAAGCGTGTTTTCCTTTGGATGGTGACCAAGCACCTTCACTGTTTTGGAATCCATGTTGAGGAGCGATCTCATAAGCTGTCACCAACAAAACCAGCTTGCAAAATATATCTGTTTCTCAATTGGAATTCGCAGCCAACGAGTGGGAGAATCCACATATTCGGAAGTGTTCTTGCAGCCCCACATATGCTCGAGAATGACTGCTAGAGAGGGAATGAGAGAATAAGCAATGAGACGACTTAATTTCTCAAACCAGTCTATTATATACACAAATATGAGGTAAAAAGGAGGCGCAACTCAGTGTCCAATGCGATTTTAGACGATAAGTATGATATTTATGTTTGTATGGCATACGATAATCTAAGTCACAACCATAAAATAAAACGAACATATTGGAAGCCAACAAAATACAAAAAAAATTACTGCAATAGAGCATGCTGTGAAAAATTATATTGAATGAGCTGTGCGTCAATCCAGCTTGACCACTAGACATGCTGGACTGCACATCAGACGAGCGGCATGAAGCGTGGATACCAGCATAGCTGATTATAGTGATGGGGGGGGGGCGAGTACATATGACAAACAACAAAAGCTGGCCACCAGTGTCTCAAAGCACACAAAAGCTGGCCACCAGTGCTTCAAAACACAACAAAGGCTGAGCCACCAAGTGTTCAAAACACACAAAGGCCTGAGGCCACCGGTTCAAAAACACACACCACCACAGGCTGCCACCAGTTTTCAAGCACAAAAGGCTGCCACCAGTGTCAAACACACAACAAAGACTCTGTCACCAGGGTTCAAAGCTCAAAAAGTGGGCCACCAGTGTTCAAAAAGCACCAACAAAGCTGGCCACCAGTGCTTCAAACACACACAATGACGGGTCACCCGTGTTCAAAACACCAACAAAGGCTGGCCCACCAGTGTCAAAACACTAACAAAGGCTGTCACCAAGTGATTTCAAGCACAACAAAAGCTGCCACCAGTGTTCAAAAATCAACAAGGCTGGCCCACCAGTGTTCAAAATACAACAAAGGTCTGGCACACCAGTGTTCAAAAACACCCAAACAATGGGTGGTCACCCATGTGTTCAAAGTCACAAACAAAAGGCTGGCCACCAGTGTTCAAGAAACACAACAAGGAAGACGTGGTGCACATCCAGTGTGCAGCTAAGCACAGAAGGACTGGCCCACCAGTGTTCAAAATACACAAACCAAAGGCGGGACCCAGTGTTGTTCAACTCAAAGGTAACAAAGGCTGGCGCCATCAGTTTGTTCAAAACCACAAAAAGGCTGCCACCAGTGTTCGCATAGAACACAACAAAGCGTGGCCACCAGTGGTTCAAAAACACAAACAAAGGCTGGTCACCAGTGGTTCAAACACAACAATATGGCTGGCCGACCAGTGTTTCAAAACACAACAAAAAGGCTGGTCACCCGTGTTCAATAACACAACAATGGCTGGTCACCAGTGTCCAAAGCTCAGCGAAGGCTGGTAAACCAACATAACCAGGTAGACCATGCTGGTCAGACCAGCTTGACCCGATAGAACATGTTGGTCAATCAGCTAGACCATGCTAGTCAGACCAGTGTGACCAGTATCCAACCAGCACTGACCAGCATGGACCAGCTTAAAATGTATGCTGGTATATGCTGTTCTTTTCAGCAGGGATTATTCACGCAAACTCAAACCCTCAAGTGCATATATTTCAGCATGGATAGCCACCCTATGTAGGTGACTAGGGCAGTGGCAGTCATTACATTTTGTCAGACGGTTATTGTCATGCAAAAGACTGCCGGTCTCACAGTAATTGACCGTTAATTAACATAAATAGATTTATCATCTCCAGGGCGTACCACATTTTTTCTAAAAAATCAACTGAATATACACTATCAAAATAAATGCATTATTTATATCAGGCAGGTCTTAAGAAACATTATGATATGAAGGAATATGAAATGGCCTACTGTATGTTATATGCTTATAAATCCAGTGCCATTATTTTATAGTAATAAGAATATAATTTGTTATTTAACCTTTATTTAACTAGACAAGTCAGTTTACAATGACGGCCTAACCCGGACAACGTTGGGCCAATTGTGTGCCGCCCAATGGGACTCCCAATCACGTCCGGTTGTGATACAGCCTGGAATCAAACCAGAGTCTGTAGTGACGCCTCTAGCACTGAGATAATGTGCGTTAAACCGCTGCGCCACTCAGGAGCCCAATTGAACTTGGCTGAATAAAATAGAAAGGATATTTTTCCCCCATTCCAGAGCAAGTGCACATATTAAGTAGCTATGTTGAGCATATAACTTATCATTTGAAACAGGTTCTATACACTAGATTTAGTTGTGACTGGTACAAACGTTAGAATGTCTTAAAAATTGGTCAACAGATATATGGGCTGCATGAGGCGACTGATGATGACTTGAGAAAGTTGCAAAAAGATGGCGCTCTGTTCCTTGCCTCAGGCTGCACACGCTGTTCTCTCATGTAGTGATCCTATTTTCACCCATCAGACTACTCTTGATTTAATCTCGTCTTTACTAATATGTCAAAACTGTTGGATTTAGAATGTCCCATTATCAAATGGGCAGGTGCATGAGCAGCGGGAAAAAAGACATGTAATCCGTACAGGCTGGTATAGCGAATGGAGTCCGCTTTCCCCCTGGTTCGTTTTTCAATCATGCTCCGGTTATTTCACGCCATGCATCAACCACTGTTTGAGAAGCATGCAGCCTCTCGCTGTGCGACAGGTGATATTCCGCCAAAGCTCTGTATGCCACGGGCTCGCCAACCCCGTTCCTGTAGCTACTCAATGCTTCATTCTGGAAACCAAGTGAAATCTGTTAGGG